>NW_027368056.1:0-52616 GCF_046119375.1 Phyllobates terribilis | reverse complement strand
AGCTTAGGAAGGACTTACACTAAGAGGATGGTGAATGCTATGAGTTCAAGTACGAAGGATCAGGTTAAGCGGGCGAGATAGCTGAGATAAAGAAGATGCTCGTGAGCCTACTACCAAAGGGAGGGCAACAACCCGCACGAGTTTGTGGTATATGTGCTAGTTCAACCCATCATTCAGACCGGTCTCCCAAGTTGTGGGACGACACAGTTGCAGAGGTAAATCCTATAGGAGGATATGGACTTCCTCAGCCGTGGGACAACCAGCAATAGCAGAACTACCAGTCAAAATATAGAGAGCAGTCCGAGCAAAAAAGATGGAGGCCCCGCGACCCACAACAGACCCCCGGAGCCCCTACTTTAGAAATGATCAAGGAGCTGACCAAGAATCTCACCACCCTCGCGTCGAATGCCCAGAACACCGATGCAAGACTCAAGAATTTGGAGGTCCAAATAGGGAAAGTAGCGCAGGCGGTGTCAACACTTGTTCAAAACCAATCGAATTCACTATCAGCGTAGACTGTGGTGACCCTGAGCCAAAATTCAGCAAACCAGAACCTTAAGAATGCCAACACAATGTCAGTAAGGAGTAAGGAGTGGGAGGAACTCGGAGGAGAAATCAGGCCAAGGAGAGGAGTGTGCTGAAATCTGTCAGTGGCACGACCGTGCCAAGAGCCACGCGCCCACGCCACCGAGTCTGCAGTATGGTGCGACCGCGCCCCCTAGTGCGCGATCGCGCCATCCCCATTGCTGGAAACGAGACCCCTCTCGTGCTGGATTCTAATAATGCTGTTTCGATGGAGGAGGAAGAGGAGCTGATGATCCAAGAGGAGACTTTAAGCTTCGGTAGAGCAATCACGTACGTCCCAACTTCCCTCTACTCAACTCGGAGAAACCCCCGGCCCCCTTCCTAGAGGCATTAAGAGACACTAGAAGGTCGGTGGATGACAAAGAGTTGTTTGAAACCTTTAGCAAGTGTGTAGTAAACATTCCCATGTTGAAGCTAATCAAGAGCATGCCCAGGTACGCGAAGTTTCTAAAGGAACTTTGCACAGTTAAGAGAAGCAGATGATGAAGGGAAGCAACAAGGTAACAGATGGAGAGAGAGTGTTTGCCATCTTCCAGAGACGCATGCCCACCAAATTCAGTGAACCAGGTATGGTTACTATCCCTTGTCATATCGGCAGCACTAATTTTGATAGGACCATGCTAGATTTAGGAGTTGTCATTAATGTCATTCCTCACCCCCTTTACATGCAAGTAGGATTAGTCCCCTTGAATGAAATTGATATATTAGTACAATTAGCTGATGGGTCTACTGTTCGTCCTAAGGGAACAGTGGAAAATGGTGTTGGTTAAGGTTGATAGGTTAGTCTTTCCCACAGACTTTTATGTACTTGATATGGAAAGTGATAAGGAGGATGTACCTATACTTTTAGGAAGGGCATTTATAAGGACAACGGGTACCAAGGTAGACCTAGGGAATGGGACCTTGTCATTGAAGTTCGATGGTGACGTAGTGAGTTTTGACATTTATGATACTGATGAGGAGTCCGGTGATGAGTTAGCTAGTGTATTTGCTATTAAGATAGTTGATCCCGCAGGGGATATAGACAGGACTAAGATGGCCTTGGTTGATGGGCCCCCGATGGTGATGTTAGAGGGAGACAATCCTTCTTCTCTTTCCCCTATTGCGCAGGTACTTAGAGTGTATGTGTTACCTCCAGGACATTACATAGAGATGAAGGGATGGTACAACAAGGGGCTCGCGAAAAAGAAAGGAATCAAGCAATATTGGATTAGGAAGGATGAGTTGGCCCTTAGGAGGGCCAGTGCAGGTTGACATGAGAGCAAGAAGTCAGGCCTACGACTCAAACCAAAGGCGCTGTCCGGGAAACAACCCGTCGAGGAGGTAATTTTCTAACTTCCATTTATTTTACCTTTGTTCCTTATTTCAAAATGAGGATATTGTGTAGTTTAAGTGTGGGGGAGGGGATTTACTTCACCTATCTTTGCATTTTTTAGCATTTTCGAATTTTTATAGTCAGTATTAATAGTTTTCCCCCTATTTTGATGTTGTGTGAACTTCTATAATGGTGCATGAATTTTGAATCTTTTTACTACGCTATAGATGTTAATATTTCAAGTATGTATGATGAGGATATGTTTGATCAAGTAGATGACTTTGACTTGAGCACGTGGACTATGATTAGGACCGCATTAGGACCGATACTAAGATTGCATGTTTACCATCTCTTCTCTAGTTTGTCATTATGTCATAATAAATTGCTTCCGTCCTTTTGCATTACAAAATAAAAAAAGGAAATAAAAAGGTAGCGAACTCCCAGTGAAATAAGTCGGAAAAGCACGCAATCTCCGTGGTGTGAAAGATCACTCTGGGCTCCTAGTGCGATCCTCCATGGCTAAATAAGCAAATATCATTAGTTGGCCCGACCATAAGACGGACGGGCCCAATACCCAATAAGTGTTAATAAAGTGAAAAATGTGTGAATAGGATGAAAAGGGGCAATAAAAGTGCATGTGATATGACTTGAGTTGAGTTGTGGTTTTTTGTTTGCTTTCAATGGTATTAGAACTCATGCATAATTGTCATAAGTATGAAGCATGTTAGGACAAGAATTAGTCGCTTATTTGATCTTCCTTTATTCACATTAACATATTACTTGGATAGAGACATCTTTAGCATGGTTTGAGGATTCAGGTAATGTATTTGCATAGAGTGAACATAGTTCAAAATTTGGGGAATATTTGATGCCATTGTTGGGTTAGTTTAGAGTCTAGTTAAGTTTGCATTACTTTGAGTATTTCTAGTAGAGTCGGAGTCTACAACCATTAATTTTGATGATTGTAGGTACTTAGAGTTGGAGTGTTGATTCGACAACCACTACTGTCACGTCTTCCATACTCGCTGAGATCGCCAAAGAGTTAGTAGCGGCTTACTCGAGGACGAGCAAGGTTCAAGTGTGGGTGTTTGATAGGCGGCATTTAGTATGGTGCAACAAGTGGTCGCTAGCATCATTACGAGTGATTTGGAATGATTATGGCGTGTTTACCGTGATCCGGGACGAGCAAAGTAAAGGCACTAAACACGAGGATTATGGATATTCGAGGAGAAACCAAGCCAAGGGGACAAATCCGGAGCCGCGCACACAAGGACACGAACGCGTTGAACCGCAAAGGTGTTGGCGCGACTGCACCACTGAACGTGGACCAAAGAGAGAAAATCGGCCCAGGCGTGATCGCGCCAATACACGAGCGACCGCGCCCGTGTCGGGCCGAGACAGATCCAAATTCAATATTCATCGGGACTTCACTTTGGGGCTTTGGACTATTTTCGGATGGAGTTTTGGGCTGACTAGTTTAGACTTTTTGTGTTAGGGTTAATAAATAGGGACAGATTGCCTCCATCGTAATTATCAATTCACATTCTCATTTTCACTTTACGTAGTTTATTTCGCAATGAGACATGAGTAATCTCCTTTACTTTGTTCGATTGGTGGAAGCCAACAAGCTGATTAAATGATACGACTTCTATCACTTGGTTCTAATAATATATCCTAGTTTGCTTCATCTCTCTTGTGTATATTGTTGACTGGATTGATTTACTTGTCTGGCCTGATCAACTAGGTAGATTAAGTCAATTTCATATAGCTAGGTCTGACTTGTCCGAGTTGGAGAGTCTTACCATAGAGTAGCAAATCAATTACTTGGGCTAGTTGAACTTGTAGTTGTGTGGAGGATAATAATGTGTCATCCAAATGGCACTGCATATTCCTATTTATTCTTGAGCACATTGTTGCCTGGGGATTAACCTTTGATAGTTTCAGGGTTGTATTTAGGTAAGGGTTATTAGGACTAGTTGGACTAATAGTTACATAGGAACAAGGATTAGGGAAACTAGATGATATAAGCATTAGGATAGAACCCGAATAGAAGAAGTTAATGATCATTTAATCAACTTGTTAGGTGGATACCAGTTGTGCAAAGTGTTTTCCCATATTTGTCATAAATCAATCATTTGGTAGTTAGTTTAATCATTTCCCCCTTTGGTTACCTTTTGAGTTAATTGAATTCAATATCACAAGAATTGATCACCCTAATTCCCTATGATATCGACTCCTACTTGCCGCTTTACTTTGGTAGAGTAGTTAGTTGGGATAATTACTTTGGCAGGGCCGAACGACGCCCTGCCAGACATCTCTCAAAGATAATCCACGGTACTCTGGTGAGGGCGTTGAAGAAGTCCAGTTCAAGCTCAAACCTCACTATAGAGAAACCATTCAGGGGATCCATGATGATAAATCTTCCTCCAGGTTTCCACACACCCTTGATTTTTCTATACAGGAGGTTGTGGGGTCACCAAGCAGCTTAATGATGACTGAGTTCTTCCAAATCTTGTCCAAACATTCTATCGCCTCTTGTCCCATAGTTAATACCGGGACTTCATACTCCTCAAGAGGGATAGTAACTGTGATTTTTTCCCTTGAAGATAGCATCCTCTTGTTCTGCCTCATGTTGTTTTGAACCTGTTGATCAGCTTGCTGAGGACGTTGACTTCTCCAGGGTTACCGGGATAGACGCGGTTGGGGATGGAGGTCCTACTCTACCCTCTTTCAGTGCTACACTTGGTATCTCCTTCCCAGTGCTAGGACTAGCTTGCATTTGACCACTATCAGATCCATTCAAGGGAGAAGTCGTGGAAATTTCAATGGCTAACGAGCAATCCATAATCACCAGAGGTGGCGGGGTATCCGACAGTGGCTCGGGCCAATGCATATTGACATCGAGGGTTGCAACAGAGGACTAGGTAGTCCTCCAAAGATATCTCAAGTCCCTAACGGAAACAAGCGCATGGGGCGCGTTGTTTTTTTAGGAAAAGAGAGCACTCTTCTTCTTTCGTTAAGATATATATATGCAAGGGAATGATATGATAAAATGAGTAAACAATTATAAAAGCGGGTATGTGAGGCATATTCCCGAAAATTGTAAGGATATTCTCGTATATGCGTATATTTATGTGCTTACCTGGGAGAGAAAGGACAGAGAAGGTGCATTTGATATGTGCCTATCAAAGAGTGTGGGTTCCAAAAATGAAAGTGCGCGTTAAAACCCCTTACAAAAGATTTAGTATGAGATAATAGATGCATAATTGATTAAGAAAATGGGAGAATAATATGGTGGTTGAAAAAAAATCTATACATTTTTTAAGGAAAAGATCACGTGAATTGGGGGTTTATGGTGTAAAATGAGAACAAATTTAGACTGTTAGATCATATAAAAAATGGAAGTCGGAGGCCCTTTTTTACATGCAAGCCAAAATACCTTTTTATGCATGCCAAAAAAACTACAATTTGTTTTATGCATATAAAAGAAACAAGCCGGGGACCTCTGTATGCATGCATAGTTCGGTTGCACTTTTAACACGTTAGCATGCACTTTTTAACATATAATCATGAACTTTTCGCACATAAACATCAAGTTGGAGTATTATGGCACAAAATATCAGATTGCACATTATGACGAAAGCAGTGAAACTAGAAGTGCTTGAAAATTTGAGAAGTCAGCTGGGTGTCATTGAAGAACCCGTTCTCAGTGATTAGAGTTTGCTGGTGGTTAAACTCGAACCTAAGTGGTTGAGTTTAAAGGGGAGGATTTGTTGGCATTTTATTTATGCATTTATGTTATTATGTTGGGTCTATTATTATTGAGTCTGTTGCTATTTTGTTTAAGTCAATTAAGTAAAGAGTGGGTCAAATTAGTTAGCAGCTTAAGGAATTAAAAACTTGAGTCATGCTGGATAGTTAGGAGTTAGGCCAGTAGTCTCTTTGCATTTAAGCTTTTCCAATTCAAGTAATGAAGTATCTCGTTTTTGTTGGCATTCAAACAATTCAACATTCCGGTTTCATGAGTTTGTTAAGACGTTGATTATAAAAAAAATGAGATGTCTCCTCATATTTCTAATTATTTAGGATGCAATTTTATTGAACTTCCTGCATGATCCCTTGTCCATCCTTTGCTAACCAAGTGGCCGGTCCTCATCCGTGAATTAATTTTTGGTTTTGGGAAGTCGTTACTCGATCGAGAAATAGCAATTAGGTACAATATTATACATGCATGCACGTGCATGGTTTACTAACCTTACGTTCAAACTCCACCGATCACATTGAAAGAGTGTGTCATTGTAGGTAGGTAGCTAGCTAGCTCTAAACTCTTATCAATCTCCTATTATGGGGGTAGATGTGGAGGGTGAATAATGAATATCATCATGCATCACTCGTCACTGAATAGCCGTTGCGTACTTACGTTTATAAAAACTAATAATAGACTTAATTGTCAGAGACAGAGAAAGAAGAAATGGAAGATGCAGCAGCAGCAGCTGGTACTGAAGTTGAGGGGAAGAAGATGAAGATCCTGTGCCTCCATGGCTTCAGAACTAGTGGTGCTTTTCTTAAGAAACAAATTGGGAGATGGGGTCCTTCTATACTCTCTCATTTTGACTTGGTAACCATATATTTTACCTTTTCTTTCTTGTCATTTATCATACTGAAATTTTAATTCCAAATTTTAGGGTTTATGTTTATACATGGACCTTTAGTACGATCAGGCTTAGGTGAGAGTTTTACGATTATACAAATTCCGAAAGAAGTATTATTACTATTTTAAAAGAAAATTAAGGGTCTGTTCGCCTTGCTTCAATTTTCTATATTATAAGTAGCTTATTTTTAAGGGGGTTTTCGTACTTTGTAATGCGTGTCAAAAAGTAGAAGTAAAAGTAAGAAAAATGACATTATAAATTGTGATAGCCAAACAATTATTTCTATAAACCTCCTTATAAATAAAAAAATCCTATTTTAACTTACTTACTCAAGCTAACAATGCCTAAGTTTAATCTGTAACAGATTTCCCAGATGGCAAGTTCCTGCTGGAGGCAAATCAGATATTGAAGGATTCTTCCCACCTCCTTATTTCGAATGGTTCCAATTCAACCCTGTATGGTTATTTCTAAGGACTCGTTTGATATACATATAAAATATGAGTACAAGTAAATAAGTAATGTATATGCAATTTGTGTACTAGGACTTCACTGAATACACAAACTTGACGAATGCATCTCCTATTTATGTGATTACATCACAAGCAAAGGACCTTTTGATGGTCTACTAGGATTCTCCCAGGTAAGAGATAAATGATTGACCCGTTAAGTAGTTAATTTCATTGAACAACCTGTTTAATTTGTAGAAATAAATTAATACAGGGTGCAACATTATCAGGGCTATTGATGGGGTATCAAGCACAAGGGAAGCTGTTGAAGGATCACCCTCCATTCAAACTGTTTGTGTCCATTTCAGGAACAAAGTTCAGAGATCCAGCTATGTGCGAAGTGGCTTACAAAGATCCGATTAAGGTTAAATCGGTTCATATAATAGGTGCAAAGGATCATCTCAATGAACCTTCTGAAGAATTCGCCACTGCATTTGTTGATCCTCTCATAATTAGGCACCCACAAGGCCATCTTGTTCCAAGGCTAGGTACGATGCTTTAACTCTTTCATCAACAATCTTGTCGTGTTCATCTCCTTTAACCAAGATTTGATTTTGGTTTTCAGATGAAGTGATGACTGAGCAGATTAAGAACCGGGTTAAGGAGATCTTGGTGGTGGTAGATGACTGCAGTAACGGTGTTATTGTTCAAGAAACAGACAAGGTGGAGAAAAATGAAGTGGAAGTTGTAGCAGTTTGATGCATACATATGTAATTATGTATGTTGTTTCTTGTTAAAATCTAGCTTGATTGCTTATGTTTATGTTATTGTTTCAGAATAATTTTGGTTACTGGAGTAGCTTTTAATATGCTGGGTGCAGTTTGAGATATAGCCATATTAACTGAACAAATTAGCATGTAAACCGAATCTTGCCAAATAAAAGTAAGCTCTATTTTACAAACTTGCTCATTAAGATGCAGCTTGTCATAGATCGTGTTGGAGCTCAGACAAGATTTGAGCATAAACTTAATACGAAGACTATTCTGATTTTGTCTTCAAATCCTTTCGTGTCATGAACAGAAACTTAGATACCCAAACAGCAAACAAAGTTGCAACCATGGGAGCAAGCCAGTAAACAACTAGATGCTCCTGAGTTATATGATCGCCACGAACAAATGCCCATCCCATTACCTGCAAATTCGATGCATCAGTCTTATGAAAATCCACACACGAATATAATCAAATAGAGATCAGAAAGGCACATACAGAAGCAGGATTCATGCATCCACCAGTTAAATCAGAACCAAGAATGTTAAGGGTGATCTTCGAAATACTTGAGATCCAGTTTTTCATATAGAAACTTCCAGGTAAGTTCTTCGTTAGTCCATTGAAATAATGGCGATCATAAATGACAAAACTCCTTCTGTCAATGCACCGTGATGAATTTCAACATTCAACTTTGGCCCTCGTCCGATACCAGGGATGGTAGCTATAAGAAGCTTAACTCCTACAATTGATCCAAACACCTGAAATTTGCACAGCAAGCCATATGAAGCTAGCAGTTAGAAACATAATTCAACAGTATGAAATTACAATTGAACTTCCAATCTGAGATACCTGCGCAGGGATTCTAGCGGCGACGGTGAAGAGAAAGCGACTGAAACCACCAGATACGGCAGCAGCCATAACGTGAGAGGATTAATAGGATCCGCCTTTGCTGATGCTAATAAGTAGGGCGAAGATAAACATGTTGATAATCTTGAAGGACAAAGTAACGATATCGGCGGTGAGAGTATGAGGTAAACCTAACACCTTGGTGAACCAGTAGCTTGATGATGGAATTCGAATAAACCCATAAGATAGACAGACAAAATCGGAAATCAAAATCTGGGTGTTGCTTGGACTTTTGACTCGATTGTTGTGGGATTTGAGTCGTTTGACCTGTTTCAGCTCTCTCTTCTGCTCAATTTCTCCCATTTTTTGGATTCAAATCTTCGCGTTTCGAAGCGATTTTCTGTACAAAAACTTGGAATTACGGGGGGGTGATCGGACTACTACCGATTGAACAGCGAATATGAAGCCTTATCTTGTCTTCTAGCTGTGCTGTACTGAATTGAATAAGTTATCTCTGCAATGGCGAACGTGAAAGCGGGCATCTTCCGGCAACAATAACAAACAATTGATTCGGAGTATAAAATAATGTAAACCAATCAGCGGGCATTTTGGTCTGTGAAAGAATCTAGATATTTACACTATTTCAGATTCTGTATGTTATTAAATCAAACACATGCTGAGAGCGATTTATCTGTCAATTCAAAAATCATACTGACACTGTTAAACTTTGTTTCTGATTGACCATACAAATAACAACTTATCAAAAAAGCATCTTTTTTGGAGCGTTCTTCATTGTTCGACTATGATGCAAGCTCAGCTGAACATAGACTTGGCTTTTCCTTGTGCCTGTGTTTCGTCTTCTGTCAAATCTTGAATCTTTATGCAATATTTGATGTCAGAATCAGAGAGGCAGAGAAATTCCCCTCTACTTTCTTCTACCTGTCATAGCTTCATCCTCTTCAAAAACATCATTCAACCTCTGAACTGTCATCACCACTTTGGCTGCACTTCTCCTCTTCCACAACAACCCACTCTCTGAAGTTAACTTGACTCGGCGGTGTTCTTAAGAAGAAACACCTGTTTCATGTTGTTTGAAACACCCAAATTGTATGGATTATTCTTCCCTTCATAACGGTACCTGAAGTTCTCATAAGTTGTCTGTCACCAAAATGAGACTTAATCATGAATGAATGCTTAATATAAACTTTTATGGAGAAAAAACTTATATTAGTTACCTGATTTGTGCAGATGAGATAGAAATGAAAGACGGTTAGACCTCCGAGGAACCACACAATTATGAAGCAATAAAGAGCAAGAGCAACCGAAATGAGATCATCTACTGCCGTATGGCAGATGTTGATGCCTCGATTAAGAAGGCTGATCAATGAGATTACAAACACGTATATGCATAACAATGTCGTTGATGATATGAACATCATGAAACTTCTGTAGTTTCGCTGCAAGTATCATTCGTGCATCTTGAATTAGTCCTCAAATTTAAGAATCAGGTTATGCTGAAATTAGACCTTAAAATACGAAAACTTCTTAACCGAATCTCTCTATCCAAATACTGAATGTAGAGTGTTAAACTATGGACATACAGTATGAATTTCTGAACCTACTAAAAAAGAAAGAAAAATAAATTTTGAGTTATTTACAGAATTGCCACCATGTCGCTTTTTTCATCACTTTCTTTTTTTTAGTAGCTTCACGAGTACATAAATGTTCAAAATTTGGATAATAAAGTTTGACTGCGAAGTTTTCGCATTTTAAGGTCTTATTTCAGCAGAAACTTGACTGACATTGCATGAAACCATTTATCTTATATGCAATTGATTTTGGACTTACCAATCCAATGCATTGACACACCCAAGGACAGTGATGATCAAACTTCTGCACACAATTATTGCAAACCGAGCAATGGGAAGCGCGAGGAGGGCGATACACATGACAAGTTTCACAGTACTTGATCTTGATAGTATGTCCATTTACCTTGACCATCCTTGTTGGTGGAAGCTTGATGCTTGAATTTGATTCCCAACGTACTAAAGATGTTTCTTGCAACCTCATAGGATCAGGTTCGAGGTTCCTAGGGATTATACCCGGATCCCGAGCTGATGTCATGCACAGGAACAACATAGCCTAAGATGATGTCAACAAGTACAACTGTGTTATACATACAATTGAAGCTAACCTAATTGTCAGAAATCATGAAATTAGAAATGCAAAGTGGGTATTACCAGTATAGTGAGGGCAATGCCTATGATCAGTACTATTTTGCCAATGATGGGATCATGATTTCTGACTCTGATTAGTGTTTTTATGCAAAATGTTATGGAAGGGAAGGCTATCATGAAGGTCGTCAAGTAGAGTGACTTTGATTCTGAACCGAATATCAATCTTCCACCACACAAAAATCTCTGCCATTGTTTTATAAATGAAGAATTAAACTCATTAGCTACTAGCCTTCAACAAGTCTCAACCAAATGTGATATGGAGTATCCATTGACTATAAAAAAGGTCATTACTAAGCATTGCACATAGAAAAAATCCTAAACATAGTCCTTATTCCATTTTTTTGAGAGGAATTATCTTTTATGTCTCAGACGAACCCATTTCGTCCGTTACACAAGAGCTCATTTCATCTGTCACACATGAACACTGAGTATATTGTATTGTTTAGTCTTTCCTCCATTTATAGGGGGACAACACATAATATCTTCATCTATCACACACAAAATAATTTTGATCAATGTCTCACACGAACTCATTTCATCCGTCCAATCAAATTTCTTCAAATTAACCAAGTTACTGATCTGATTGTATATTCATTGTCAGAGAAATACTAGATAGTAGCACATTCTTTCTTTAAGGAACTGATGACAAGAAAACCATTCAGCAAATATATCATAAAATCAGAATCTAAAGATGGTGCAACTTGAATTTCCAAAGGTGATCAGAAAAATGGCATACATACATTATTTGCAGGCCAAACTGAATAGAGTCTTCTGGGTTTAGAAGCCGGGTTGGATCTGGATGTAGTAAGATTTGGGGCACTTTTGTTGCTCCCATCATTAATGTTCATATTCAAATCTCCACTCTGTTTTCTTCTGTATCTACTCCTCCCTCCCCTGCTTTTTATTGTTTTTTTCGCGATTTTTTACTATCAGAAGAAAGATTCATGAAAACTATTGCAAGAAACTATAAAAATCTATGAAACTCTACTTGATTAAGCAAGGGGAAGAACTAGTTCATCTTTTATTTTCTTCCCCTGCCGTGATTTATCTCTTATTCTTTCTGGATTGAATGTTTCTTCTTCGCAACAGCATGTTCCCCTGTTCCAATGGCTTCCTCTGTTTCTCTCACCCAATTGCTTCATCTCTCTGTTTTTCCCCCAAACAATCAACGGTTCCAAAAATCAGGAGAACAATGGTGTGGTAGGTAATCCAAAATGTCAGGAGTTAACAATAATACTTCCTGAAATTTAGGGCCTTAATAGAATTTCTATATCCTACCAACCACATCTTAATTCCTATAATTAGTTATTATGGTATTTCAATCTTCACATGAGAAACTTGCAATCCTATAAATGTAAACCAGGAGAAAAACAATGAAATGCTGTTATTACAACAATGTCACACATGATTGTTATACACAGGACAACACTGGAAATTAGTAGAGAAAGAATGCCATATGAGTAAAAGAAGTATAGGTGAACTAGTTGATGAACTAATTACATGATCTGGGTTTTGATTAGATTGAGGAGTTTGGTACACTCACGTCGAACCCTATGGAGCTCGAGTTACTCTTCAACAGATCAAAACAGGTAAGAGAATATGGTTCAAGAACAAGGTTCAAGTTTGTGCCTGTTTGTTCAAATGAAGCTGACACAGGAACCACCTACAAGATCATAAACAGCACATTATGCAAGCAACGGCAGATGCACCTTGGTCTCAGTGGGGTCTCAAGCCCCCGCTGGTCCCACAGAGCAAAAAAATATTATTATTATAGAGAACTTTATAATTAATATGGCTGGATATCATAATTAAATGTTTCTATATGTTAACCTTGACCCAATAATTTAATAAATTAGAGATGATTTAATGAATATTTTCATTTTTATGCTATATCGGATTGACTTATGAATATTTATACTGATTTACGGTCTATTTGATGATATTATAAATATTTCCGCTAAATTTATGTCTTAAAAAGATTTCCCCAGCTTCGCGTAGAATAAGTTTTCGTGGCCGACATCCCATCCGCCACTGTATGCAAGTGAAGATGTATCAAAAGTCAAAGTGTGGTCTTAATTTCTTATAGTTACCTTGGTTGGATCTTGAAATGAATTCTCATCCATCACATTATCAGATGTGAGTACAGTCATTCCTGAGCCTTTCAGGTTGACTGTGTTTGCATCTAGACCAACTATGTTTGCTGTAAGATTCACATAATCACTTCCAAAGTTGACAACCTGAAATACAAAAACCAAACTTAAAAAACCATGAAGTTAATCACAAGCTTTCATATTTTCAAAATTGATTACCTTAATTAGGATATAGGTCTCTCCATCATTTGGATTTTCCCAAGAGATAGAAGTGGCCTCAACCAGAAGTTAAGTTAGTCTGGAGAACAGATTGTAGAAGAGTAGATCCACTAGAACGCTTGAAGAAAAGTTGGCATCCAATAGCTTGGAGTTCCGTATACTTGTGATGAATTAAACACTATTGCATCTGGGTTCCATCTAGAAGAAAAAAAGATCAAGAAAATGGTGAGATTTTTTTAACAAGGAATATGAAATAAAAAATCATACCTTCTGTCATTATCATTGACAAAAAGTGGAGCATAGCTTGCCATTACCACATGATCACTGCAGTCAATTTAGTTGGAAAGTAATCAAATTTTCAGTCTTAATAATAATCTTGAATGTAATGTCGTTAATATGCAGACCTATTTCTCTCCACTCCAAGAAGAAATGCAGCTTCAGCAAGAGCAGCCAAAAGACTTCCTTTACCAGTATCAGCAATATTTCTGACAGCATACTCACTCACAAAAGCCTGAATTTTATTTATTTATTTTAGTGTCAATGCTTAAAACCAAATGCTAATGACACAATCAGCTAGTCATTAAGGAAGTTGATCAGGTACTTTTGGGCCGTTCCGTGGGGATTTGTCGAAAATATGATTCATGTCAAATGTACGCGTAGCTGGTAAGTATCTCTGACAAAGAAACACTAAAGTTAGTTGAGGTTATTCTTCTTATTAATGTATATGTTTCTTTTCTAGAATATGTTGAATGGGGCTTACATGAAAATCATAAAGATGTGCTGGATGATCCAAACGGTAACGATATGCCTCACAATTAGTGATTATTTTGATGTCTGGATATGCTTTTCTAATGGCACTGTAGTACTTGAGATAGTTCGCTGGCCAACAAAGATTTGCATAGTACAAGAAAGACTTATTTCTGAAGTTGGTTCCAATTGAAGAAAACATTGAAGAGATGAAAAATGGGTAAAGTACATACCTCTGTAATTTGCCTTTCCACATTCTTCATTTCCAATTGCAACATATTTTAGGTCAAATGGTTCAGGGTGGCCCATTGCAGCTCGGACATAACCCCATGTTGAATTAGTCGCACCTCTAGCAAACTCTATGCTATCTAACGTTTCCTATAGGAACAAAATTCATTTACATTATAAATACTGTACATAAGTTTTGTTTTTTATGCCGATAATACCACTATTTAGCTAGTAGCTATATAAGTACCTGCACAAAAGGTGCAATGGTAGATAGAGGAACTTCATCTCGAAGACTGAAACCTGCATTCCACACAAAGAAAAAGCTCATAAATTAATTCGGAACAAATCAAGAGATTCACTGCTTTTACATACCATTGTTGATTATCCAAACAGGAGCAGCCCCTAAGTCCTCAGCTAACTGCATATAAGATACTATCATTAGTTGTTACAATTAGCTATAAAAAAGATTTCAGATTGAAGAATTAATAGACAGATAATTTACTTGAAGAAACTCAAAGTAACCAAGTCCATCATCAGTCCAGTACATCCAAACATCACCAAAGTGTCCTGGTCTATTTTCCCATGGTCCAACTGTTTCTTTCCATCGAAAAGCATTTCTTAAATAATTCCCTTCAACAAAGCAACCACCTGCAACAATCATAGATGCATCCCTTTATAATGTAGTACAAGGAAAATATAATGACAAATATACTCAAGTTTACCTGGGAATCTGATAAATCTAGGTTCCAAATCATTGAGCTTATCCATAAGGTCTGTTCGGAATCCATGGCCCTATAGTACAAGCAAGGTTTTTGGTTTACCATACAACACATTCACAAAAATGTGTACCAAATATTTTTGAAATGTACAAAGAAAAAAGAGAAATTATTTTTGGACCCGGTTTATATTCATTGTTTTGGTCCATGGTATTTGAATACTTGAGTCTAGTCATAATTTCAATGTTTCAGCTTTGTCTGAATGTTGAGTAAGAAAATAGAGACATTATTTTTTGACATATTCCACCAAGAGATATAACCAAATATACCATATGAGTATCATTTGGCATAGCTGAAACTTGATCAAACCAGATTTCTCCTATTTTATTGGTTGTCAGTTGAAGTCTTGCATTTGTAACAGAATCAGTAGCATTCAGCATGACCTCCATTTTTGTCCAAATAACAACAGACTCATCAGATCTGCAACAAACATGACACGTTAATAATGAACCTCACTACTATGTCTAAGTTCTTAAAAAGATATAATTCTCACATTATATTAGAGGAAGCTAAAACTTGTGAACCATCTGAGCTGGTTAAGGATACAGATACATTGATTGCACCTAATGAACGAGTGTAAAGAATCACTTTATAAATCTTACCCTCTTCAATATTCTGCAACAAAAAAGAAGTTAGCATATTGAACACCAGACATTATAATTTGACATATATTTTTGAATGAATGTGTATAATTACCATGCCCCAATATCCAGGATTATAGACTCCAACTCCACCATCTGGACAAACAGTTGCAGTATTATCATCACAGAGGACTTTCATATGGAGTGCCACTTTGTTACGCTCAAAGCATGAAGAAAAATCAGTTGAGACTCGTATACTTGATTCATCTCCAATTACACCCCAAGGATCAATATTGGATGGAGTGTGAAATCCTCCTGCTTCAAATCCTATTACAACATTGTACCATTTTAGAAACTGAATTTCAGATTTCAGTAAACTTGTTTTTTTAAATAAAGTATACCTCTATTGCTGACAAGCTCAGCCCATAACCCGCCAGCTCCAGCATGATTGATTTCCTGCACAGCCATTTTTACAGTGCAGTGAGTAGAATGGTCTTTTCTTAATCCATTTCTTCAGGAAATTGTATAACGGAAAATGATTAGGATACCTCAAAAAAGATTCCCAAAAGGGTATCAGGAATGGGTCTGGAATCAGAAGCATTGACAAGAAGATTTGCTGTTAGGTTTTGGCAATGACAAAAACTGCTTGAGGCAATTAAGAAGCAAGCCAGTACAAAAGAGTAATTTATGTTCTTAGAAGAACTCATTTTTAGGAGGAACTGAATCTTGAATTTCTACAAGGAGCCAAATATCTGGGTTTATATACATACTAACTAGAGTCACTGGTTGGGACCCACTCCAACTTATCCAAATCTAAATTTCATTAAAATTGTAAATTTCAGAATGTTTCAGGACTTGAGGCTTAACCTAGGATAAATCTTATCTGTTAATAAGTCTCAGTACTTGCTAGCTAGTTGCTACATATTAAATAGTTATTTTGCTTCTTGCGTGCCTTTGCTGCTAATCTAAATTGGATAAACAAGTATAGAACTCCACTAATCCACTTGTTAGTACAAAAATACCAGTTAAGTTTTATAATCATGTCTGTGACTATTACAAGCATGGAATTTACTTGCTTAACAAAAAAGCCTAAGCCACATTAAAAAAGGGCTATGAGGGTACTTTAAGATTGAATTACACTCCAAGTTAGCTCATAATTTACTCCCACTACACATCAAAAAAAAAAAAAAAAAAAAACATCAGAATAGTATATGAGCATGTTGCTGCGAAGATTTGGTGATTGGATCAGGTTTACTCACTAATTAAGTTACTATAGAAATAATAAAACCTCTCACCTCAGGAGAAAAGTAAAATGAAAGGGAAGATAGATTAGTTACTCATGACAAGTTTAAAGAGAAAACAGGAGGAAAGAATGGAACTAGCTAGTAATAAATTCGAACTTTACAACATAGTGTAACAAGGCACACATTCAAATTAATCAATTAATTTCTGCATGACAATCTTGAGTTTTCAACATAGATCAACCTGCAAAAACAACAATCAACCAAGGAAGATCCCAAGCACGGTAAATCGACCAAATAATTAATTAAATTCTTCTAGACTAAGGATTCAGCAGAGCTAATTATGTAAGTGCAACTATTTCTCTACATAGTAATTTCTACCTATTCATTACTGGCTACTGACTATTGCAAATGAGGTCTTTGTTGTATAAATACTGTCAAGCTTAATTCTTGACTGATTCATGTTTTTATTAGTACAAAAATGTATGCTCCATATACAAAAGTGTTCCTTAATCATTTATCACATTCCACATCATAATAAGTTAGGTGTTTTACTAAAAGAATCATTCCATATTTATTTATTCTATGGTTTCATATTGTCAGTCTGTGACTACACCTTTACAAACATTTGCTCTATATGAAGCACTCTCATAAATGAAGCTACAATATGTAAAGCAGGAGAACACAACATTAAAATGTAATTAACAGAATGCCAGAAATGATTATTTATAAAGCATAAGTTACAGCTCCACATCTAAACTGCAATTGAGACTCATATACAAAGCAGCAAACTGACTGCATCATAATCTGGGTTTATGATCAGATTGAGGACTTGGGAATGATATTCCCTCCATTGATTTCAATGTAGGTTGAGACCTTCACTAGATCAAAAGAGGTAAGAGAATGAGGTTGAACCACGAGGTTCAAGCTTGTGCCTGATAGTTCAAATAAAGATGACATAGGTACCACCTGAAAAAACATACAAAAAAATGCATGCATCTCAGCATCTTTCTATGTATCTACATGAAAATCTAATGATAATAATACCTTGGTTGGATTATCAAGTGAGTTTTCATCCATCACGTTGCTAGACGTGAGTACAGTTTTTCTTGAGCCTTTGAAGTAAGCTGTATCTTGATCAAGGCCAACTATGGAGAGCTTGACATTAGCAGAATCGCTTCCCATATTGACAACCTAGAAGATTAAGTATATTAATCCTTCATCATCTTATCTTATCATAATCTTATCTTAATATCTTATCTCATCTTAATATACTATAAACTTAGCATACGCCAAAAACAATAAATGTTAAAGTTATTGTCATCTTCTACCTTCTTATAGGAAATGGTCTAAATAGTAACATTAAGTAATTATGTAGATTTCTTATAAGTAACTAAATTATTCTAATAATACCCTACGTACCATTCTTTTATTTACATATATCAACATTAGAAAAATTAAAGGGGTAATATGCCAGTATAATATTAAAATTTATTGTTAAAGGAAAATGTTCTCTACACGCGTGTCATATAAGATCATAGAGTAACAATTTCTGAAAAACACCAAAAATAAGAAATTTTTGATAATCTAAACATTAATTTCATGTGGTTGATGATATTCAATTTATTTTGTAAATTTAAATTCAATTATTCCAAAAACTTCAAAAGTAAAAATAAAAAATACGATAAAATTTTATAACATTGTAAATCATATTTACCATTAACCCCATGCAAAGCACAGGGTCAAGATACTAGTTAGGAATGTATCAGGATATTAAAAAATGAAATTAATACTAAATACATTCTAATTACCTTAATGATTAAATAGGTTTGTTCATCATCAGGATTATCCCACAAGATTGCAGATGCTACAAGAGAAGTGGAGTTGGTCTGGAGAGACGAGCTCAAAAGAGTTGACCCACTTGACCTTTTGAAGAAATGTTGCATCCAATAACTCGGTGTTCCATACGAGTGTGAAGAGTTGAATACTATAGCATCTGGGTTCCATCTATATAATTGAAATTAAAAGATTAATAATTCAAAATGGTGATATAATCTTTTACGGGTAAAAATATGATACATTACCGTCTGTCGTTTGTATGGACGAAAAGAGGGGCATAGCTCGCCATGGCAACATGATCACTGCATTTCAGTTGAAAAGTATTTCCATCCACAATTTAATCCACTATGAATCATAAAAAGATAATAATCAAAGTATAACAATGACCTGTTCTTCTCCACACCAACAAGAAAAGCAGCTTCACCCAGTGCAGCCAATAGACTCCCCTTTCCAGCATCGTTACCGGTCACAGCATATTCACTTACAAAAGCCTGTATAAAACATTATAGCATCAATATTTCAAGAGTCTCAGACAAAAAAAAACTTTATGAAACATTTCACGTACTTTTGGACCATTACGAGGTGATTTGTCAAAAGCATGGGTGAGCGAAAACAGGCGTGAAGCTGATTCGTATCTCTGACAACAACATATTAGCCAGTTAATTAAGAATGGTTCAAGAATATGTTAATTCATATTGTAGAAGAGAATTGAAAGAGAGGCTTTTACATGGAAATCATATAAATCAGCAGGATGATCCAATGGCCCATTTGATGCCTCACAATTAGAGATCGCTTGGATGTCTGGATACGCACTTGTAAGGGCAGCATAGAACTTGAGATAGTTTGCTGCCCAATTAAAAATAAACAAAAGACATATTTTTGTTAGAAGAACAGGAGAAAAACTCCGGCAACTTCTCATAAACAATATAATCATTGGTTATTTACCTTTGTAATTTCTCTTTCCACAATCCTCATTTCCAATTGCAACATATTTAAGGTCAAACGGTTCAGGGTGACCCATTGCAGCTCGAACAGAACCCCATGTCGAATTTGCCTCACCTCTAGCAAACTCAAGACTGTCTAGCATTTCCTATAGCCACAAAAATCCGTGTGGGAATTATATATTTATATGTTTATTACGGAAATCTATCTATCTATTTATAACTATTACAAAAGTCGGTCTTCTATTTCGTACGTGTCATTCATCTAGATAGTCCACATTGTTATTTTATTTTCAAATTTACTTAATTACCCTTATATATTTATCTTAATTGCACTTTCTCTATTCAATGTACCATATACGTGACTTCCATATATGTTTTACAAGCTAGATTACCTATTTAAATATTATTTTAGTTATTTTCTTATTTCTTATAAACTTTTACCATATAGAAAGTATGACTATACATATGAATATAATATAATAATTTATAATCTATTTATAGACAAAACTTAAAAAATAAAAACCATATGAACAAATAATATTTGATTTTATTTATCATTTTTTGGTTGAACTATATAATGTCTTCTGAAGTAAATGGTTGTATTTTCAAAAATATATAAATAAAAATATTTAATTATAATTTTTGGTACAAATTTTTCTAAATTATACAATATTGACACCATACAAGGAATGTGTAGTAATTATATCCAGATTTTATAGTTATTTTACATTTTATTCATATTTGTCTATCATAATTATATTATAAGATTCCGTGCAAGGCACCGGAAAATATGCTAGTTGGTGTCCAAAAATAGAAAATGGCATACATTTCAAGTAATTAGGTAACCTTGACTATTACGTTTTACATACCTGCACAAAAGGCGCAATGCTGTCGGGAGAAACCTCATCTTGATGACTGATTCCTGCATTGAGTAGAAGCAAAATTGTAACTTAAACAGTCTGCATAGATCTATTTCTGAAGAGACTTGTTACTTGTACACACCGTTGTTAATGACCCATACAGGAGCTGCACCCAAATCCTCAGCTAACTGCAATTAAATGTAATAGTGGTTACAGACTATATAACTCAAAAAATCCAGGAGAAGTTTTTTTTTTTTGGATATATTTGTTACTTGGAGAAACTCTAAGTAACCGAGTCCATCATCTGTCCAATACATCCAAACGTCACCAAAGTGTCCGGGTCTTTCCTCCCACGGTCCAACTGTTTCTTTCCACCTGAAAGCATTTCTTAACCACTCCCCTTCCACAAAACACCCACCTAGGACAACACAAAAAGGTAGCATAAGTAATAGAATCTTCCCACAAAAGAAACAAGGAATCTTCCATTGTAAAAACAAAATAGTATGTTAATCACACTACTCAAGCTTTACCTGGGAATCTGAGAAATCTAGGCTCTAATTTGATAAGCTTGTCCATTAGGTCTGATCTGAATCCATGACCCTGAAGAACCCCAGATTATTAGTTTCCCAGAAAAAAAGTTAAAGGAGATGTTAGACAAATCGGGCAAATGTATGACGAAGATACTAAACATGATCAAAAGTTCGTGGTCTAAAATTCCATTTTTTTGTACCAAATAAAATTGAAAGAAGAATTATGGCATATTTCCTTCAATATGAATTAACATATATATGTACCTTATAAGTATTAGCTGGCATAGCTGAGACTTGATCAAACCATATTACTCCTTTTCTATTAGTTGTCAACTGAAGTCTTGATTTTGTATTAGATCCTTTAGCTTTTAGGATGACCTCCATCTTTGTCCAATTATTAACAGCAGAAGCATCAGCTCTGCAATTAGCACACCAGTTTAATGAGGCTCATGCAGAGCATAGTGAAAAATAAATATATGATAAGCTTTAGAAAGGTCACAAGTCTCACATTATGCTAGAGGAAGCTAACACTTGTGATCCATCTGAGCTAGCTAACGACACAGATACATTGATTGCATCTGATGAGCGTACATACAAAGCCACTTTATAAGTTTTACTGTCTTCAACATTCTGCAAGAAAAGGCATCACAGAATCAAGAGATAGAAAACATGATTAAAGCTGCAAGCCAATGAAAAAATCAAGTCTAAAATCAATGACCAAAGGAAGGAATGATGTTGTTTTCTTATATAAGGAAAAAGGAAAACTTTAGCTATAAGAACATATCTAAAGCTAATTAGACTAGTTCACCATTCAACTTCATTTGGTATTGGTAGAATAACTAAAAGGCAATAACTATGGACTAAAGGAGCAATGCAGTATCATGTACCATGCCCCAAAATCCAGGGTTGTAGATTCCAACTCCGCCAGCTGGACAAACTGTTTCACCATCATCATCACCACAAAGCACTTCCATTCGAAGTGCAACCTTGTTACTCTCAAAGCACGATGAAAGCTCAGTCCAAATTTGTATAGTGCTTTCATCCCCAATCACAGACCAGGGATCAATATTAGAGGGAGTGTGAAGTCCTCCAGCTTCAAATCCTGTTATCACATATTATCATTTAAACAAACACCTACAGTACAATGACTTCCATTATAGAGTATGTTTGATTTCATAATAAAAGGTTAAATGGACCTCTATTATTGACAAGCTCAGCCCATAATCCGCCAGCTCCAGCATGATTAATTTCCTGCGCATGCATTCCAGACAACTCTGAATACAACAGATTACACAAGCCCCGATTGACTAAAAAAGTTGACAAACTGAAAATCAATTAGGGTATTGACATTAACCTCAAAAAATATCCCGAAGAGGGTATCAGGAATCGGCGACGAGGCAGATTTAGAGACATTGACGAGGAGGTTTGCAGTCTGATTTAGGCGAAGATGGTGATCATGGGTCCGACGACACTGGCAGAAACTGCTTGACGCAGTTAACAAGCAAGCCAAAAGAAGAAAAGAATAACTACATGTAGCTTTAGAACACTCCATTTCAATTATCTCCTCGCTTTGTCACAACGTCAATCTTGCAATGTTGAGCAGCCTTCATAAACAAGAAGAGAAAGAAATTTAGTCAAATACCGATCAAGACTAGCTCAATGATGAACGATAGAGTCGCAAATACTTCAACCAAAACAAAGACTTGTTTGTAGAAGAGCAGTGAGTCACAGGCTGGAGCAGTTGATAGCTAGAAAGGCCCACAAATTGGATAATAATAATAATTAGATTAAGTTCAGGTCAATGAACACTCACGTCATTACAAATATTAATTAATACAGAGTAACCAACAGTCAGAACTGAAAAAGTTCATACAAACACAATCTATCAGAATTATCAAAAAGCAAAATCTAAACAACTGGTGATCAAAGAGCAAATGCAATCTTTACCAGGAATGGAATGAAATTCAGAAGTTCACTTCAACAAGGTGAGGATTTTGAGTGGTTTGAGAGATCTAGTCACATGAACTGGCTTATATATAAAAATGAATCGGAATGAATCTACCGATTTGGACAAGTGTAAGGCCCTTGCTTTCACGTTACGGCCGAGCCCCACCATATCACTTTCAAACTTATCCAAAAAATTATACTCCTCCGTGTAAATTAATATTATAAAAATATCCGAAATAGTCAATCATATAAAATCTCAAAATCCGTCGAAAATATTATTTACTGCGAGACAAATTTCTCATACGAAAGTTGTAAGAAGCTAAGGAATCAAAAAAAAGATACGTGTCTTTGCTGCCATTATAAAATAGACAGTTACAAGTTTCATCTTTCCCATTCTGACAATTATGTATCTTAGAAGCATAGAAATTGGTTGCTTAATAGAAGATGGATAATCAGAGATCCACCATTAAAAGACTGGAAGCTGTATGTTGAGATTAAATCACACTCCAAGTACTCATTATGGGGGGTACCAAATCGGAGAAGAGAGCAAATCTAGAATAGCCAGCAAGCAAAATATGCTGGCGAAATAACAGCATATCGTTGAGTGAAAGATTAAACAATTACTAGTATCTACATCAGATGGATACCAATCAAGTGTAGAAGAAACAATAGGCAAACACTGTTCTTCAGACAAAGTAAATATGGTATTAATGTAATTCCAATTTAACAAATACTATGGAAACCTGCCCACACTTACAATCAACCAATTAACCAATCAATCAATCGACTATACACAAGCTTCTGAGGAAACTAACTTATGTAGTTTATAAGATATGCACAAAGCTAAATTCTCAACAAACCTCTACCCTTGCTCATAACTATTCATACCATCACCATGTAGTTTCATTTTGTAACAAAACATAAAAACTATAATTAACAGTACATCAATGCTTGTTTTTCCACAGCATGATATTCAAGTCCGTCACTGCAAGCTATTTTCCACGAAATTCAGTCTTAAATTTCACCATATTCTGTGTGAACTTTTCCCTGTTTTTCGGTTCCAGGTTTGGGCTAATATCTTCCATAAGCTTCTCAAAGCACTGCTGAAGCCTAAGCTGTTGTTCTGATGGCTGGATTACAGATTAATTCTGTCAGTATAGCAAAAAAAAAGCTCCCAAGTTTTCCTCACTATTCAAAAAACTAAGTAAAACTTACCAATGAAGCCAAGATCTGTGCTTTCACATGGGCGTACATCTATAAGAAATAAAGGAAATTAAGTTAGAATATGCGCCTTTCCAGCAATATAGCACATAAAAGCAAAGGCTAATACAATTACCTCTTGACTCATGAGAATCGAACTGAGAATTGGTTTACTAAGACTCCAAGTACTGCTGTTGTCTTGAAACAGAAGCATTTCAAATATCATTTTGAGTATCTGACATTGAATAAGATCCACTCACATTACTAGATAGTCCATCACTGAGAGAAAACGATATTGGCAATATGTATTAGAAATAAAACTCACTCTTGGGAAGACGTCGTGACCTTCTGAAACATGCTTCGCGAAATTTATTGCAACAGGTGAAGCCGGCGGCTCTCCCATCACAACATGGTTGAAATAGCAAGTTGCCAAATGATCAATGGAGGAAGCACACTGGAAAGTATAATTTTAATTAATTGAAAAAATGAAAAAGGTTTCCATGCTTTTCACTGGAATATAAATGATAGTGATAAATTGCAAGCTTTAATAAGTCGTCTATGTAGATGCTCACCTGAGATACAACACCTGTATCAAAAGCCTGAAGGCCTAACTCAAGAGACTTGACAATATATGAGAAAGTGTCTGTGTTGAGACTCAGAACAAATTTGATATGGTCTCTGAGAATTATCTCCACGAAAGTGAAATAGGCTTTTGTGACCTGAAAACGGAAGAACCGTAAAGGACAAGGGAAAGAGATTATAACCTCTTATATGTGTGATTGCATGTTTGCAACAATTCATTTCAGTAGCAAAATAGGCTTTATAGAGTTTATGGTGATTAAAAATGATTTAGTCTGGGGCATAACTTGCTGCATCTACACGAAAAACAGCCTATGTGCCAGTCTTTCATTGATTTGGACACATGTCATCTTCTCATTAATTCTTAACAGTTTTCTAATCGTGTCAAATTTTAAGAGCATTGTTATTTTTGGACTATAATTACATGGCATCCAATTTGACAGATACGTAGCATAAATTATAAACATTTCCTTCACTATTATATGACTAAGATACTCTGACTTAATAAAAGAAAACAGTAGGTAGAAAAAAAATCTCTATAAGAGAAAGAACTAGAATCCAACATTTTCTTACATTTGATTATAAACATACCCTATAAAGAAAAATGGGAAATGACTAAAATAAAGAATACACACAATCACAATTATAACGAAAGTATTATATAAAAACAATCATTATTTTTATCTATGAGAAAGATAATTACTTATATTGTGACTCAATATGATATTTTTACTAGCATTATTTATTAATATATATTTTAAAATTATAATATATCTAAAAAATTATTTATTTTAAGTAAAAAAATATTAGATAAATTCCGTCCATGGCATGCGGGTTAAACTAGTATCCACATAAGTCATGCAAAAGACACGAGAGATAGCTTATGGGGAATAAGTGGCATCTAAAATACCTTGCTATATGCCATAATGTCAGCAAACGGAATTGTCAACGCCATCCTTATTGCAACATGAAGAGCATCAGACACTGCTGTATCACCATATAACTCAAACACACCAAAGTTCACATAGTTTCCGGAAAGAGCTGCAATTTCAGGGAAATGGGCACATGAGATGAATACAGCAACAGCATAACTATAAAAGAAATCATATATGTTGAGATTCATATTTCACAGTATGTATCTTATTTCATACAGTGTTCATTTTTCAGAAGGAAGAAGAAAATAAAAGCATTATTCAGGAGGCAGAGAGGGGAGTTTGCTATGATATATAGTATGAAATGAATTGTAGCACACACCAGCAGATAACATGGTTAACGAAAGCCATATCCCCTTGTACTTAAAGGTGTATAAGTCACTCTGATTTGGAAATGAGAGAATTCTTGATCCATAAGCAACAACAAACTTGCTAACTTCCCGGAAAAGCAATATCCCATTTGCAGATGAAGGATCAAATGTTATTCTCTGAGACTTATTCTGCACAAACTCCGACATGAATTTCAACACTGGTGTTGTCACCTGCACAGCATCATTTCCTATCAGCATGATTCATACATCATAATGTGCTACATCTCCACAATCAACTGCTGAATAAAAATAAAAATCTAGTTGTAATTTGTCGAAGGTAAGTTCCATACCTGAGGAGTATCAGCCCATTGATTCACAGCTCTCAAGAGAAGAGGCATATGTGCTGGATACAACCAATTGAAAAGATGGTTATATGTCTTGCGGCTGCAAAAAAAAGGACACTGTTATAGACACTACAATTCCTCTTGTTAAATGAGAAGCATGCCATGTGAAAGGATTATGTAATCAATCACCTGCTAGCAGCCATTGCAATTCCTCTAAGATCCCGTGCCAACCCAATTAATGCGTATTTTATACCGTCGTTGCGGAACAACGAATCAGGAGTTGGCTCTAAACTCACCGAAACCTTATGGGAATATAATTGAACTTTTAGTTTTATTTTTGTTGAAAGTATATGTCCTTTATAGAATCTTATTTCTTTATTTAAACGAAAACAATTATATGTTTGCACTACCTGCCAGAGTGGCTCCATGAAGCGTTTAAAAGTAACTGAGAGATTGTCGTCTGCAAACATAAGTGAGCTGATGGCATAGTAAAAGGTTGTTCTTGAGCAAGTTAACTCATAATTTTCCTGAAATGGGAAGTGCTCTCGCTAGATGGAGAAGCAATTAAATCAGTATTCATTGTTACGTGTAATATCAGGTTTAAAACTGCAGTAATGAAATCATTAGAAGAGAATTATGTTACACTGTGGTGCAGTATGATGTACTGAATTGAGTCCAGCTTCAGAAGTAGCTTTGCAGTCATATACCTGTTCAAGCTTCACATAATTACGGCAAGCATGACCTCAAAAGTCAAAACTGAAATAATAAATTTCTTACGAAAAACGAACCCTGATGCCATTTCCAGGAAGAATTTCAAAGTTTGATCGATGATCTCTTTACTCTGCAAAAGAAATAAAATCAGAGGATGAAGTCCTGCATATGAAAGACTGATTCTATACATAACAAAATTTACATTTACCTCTACATAAAACCTCAGATTTGAAGCTAGCTTTTGAATCATTACATTCAAGACCAACAGATGGTCATGCAATCTAACGAGTGATGAGAGTCGAACATAGAATTGCTGCAAGTAAATGATAAAAATAAGACTAGAACCTTTTTCATTAGTAGATGTAGTCAAATAATGTCCTTTTTCTCAAATATATATACCTTAGATGCGTGCATTGCATCATCACCTATGTAAGACCTCTTGAGACTTTCAAAATATGAGAGAACTGCAAGATCAAGTCTCTGCTTGCTTTGTTCAGAATATCTCTGCATGAAGCAAAGGAAGAAAATACAACAAGGCATGCATAAGAAGCATTCTTTGACAAGTCAGTCAAAACAAAGATGAATACTGAAGAAACAAACCAATGCAAGAAATACCGAAGTATAATATAAGCACACAAAAAAACCTAGCCCTACCTGTAACACCCTAATAATGACTTCAACCAAATAGATATATAATGATTATAGGATGTGATGTGCAATGTAACAGGCGAAAATATTATCAATAATAACCAGAGAGCAGGTGAGGAGTATAGAAGTATTAGAAACTTATATTCTGCTTACTAACTTTCCAAAATGATCCAAAAGTTCCTCATTTTTGTATTCACTACGTACGCTTATGAACTTTCTCTAGCATCTTTCTCCAGCAACAAAATTTAAGAATACTGCAGAAGTCTTCGTTACACAATACCTGAGAGTGCACTCCGCTGTCCATAGCATTTATCAACTGAAATACACGAGCTGAGAGTTCTGCATCTATTGTTTGTTGCAGCTCCACACTGCCAGGAGCAACAACATGATAAGATTACTAATCTTCACATAATGTTCTAAATGATTATAATAATTTATTTTACCTTGGGCCAGAATATTGTTTAACTCTAAGAATGGCTGCAATAATGTGCACTATCCAAGCAAGTTGGTGCTCCAAGATTTCATATTTATCAGTATTGAAATTATCCTGGATTCCTGCTGCACTCTGCCCAGATAATTGCAGTTGTAGAGATACATGCAACCATATTAGAGAACTAAGTGGGGGCTAAAAGAAAAGATGACAACAGATCCAAGATAGTCGAAATACCACATAGGCCTGCAAAATTGGGTCCATAATTGTCATAATGTAGGTTCCACAACCTTCATACTGCAAAGCAGGAACAAATATATCAAATTTCATTAGGAATACAGCTTCAGAATATACAAACTAAGTCTAAGAGGCATTAGACAACACACCTGAAATCTGCATAGATGTGGCAGAAAATCAAGCTGATCTTGAAGCACTTCAGTATTGTCAAGAGGGTCTTCTGAAATGTCTTCACCCTGCCCAAAACATAATATTACACCCCAGAAAAGATAGGAACAGAACAATTACAAAATAAGCTGATTTAGTGCATCAAACCTGAAGAGAATCAAATCTTGAAGATATGAAACTTTGCAAAATCATGGGAACATAATCTTCCAGGTGAGCAGTGCCTTCCTTAAAATAGGGCAGGGATGTTACCATCCGAGACCACAGCCCAAGTAGATAGTATACACTGCTTCTCGCCCACTAAGAGCAAATGTTCAATTAGTAATAACAACTGATTAGGATTATGTACAAACAAGTAAAAGTTTTCCATTTTCACTGTTATTGGAGAAGCTAAATAATCTGTGAATTATTGAGAAGTAGAAGAAGCTAAAAAAAACCTTCCATGACTGTAAGGACTTCACAGTGAACTCTGCCACTGAATTCAACCAACCACCATATTCTTCCCTATTCACCAGCTCTGAAAGCTGAAATCAATGCCCACAAAAAAGCATAACATCATAACCACCGGGTTCATTTTTTATTAGTATAAGCCAGATTTTAGATAAGATATTATCTCTCAATAAGAAGCATGAGCTATGCTACATAGAATGTGATTGCTATTTTGAACACGTGAACACAGTCATCATGATGATAAGTGTATTGACAAGTCTTGGTTCAAAAAAGCAACCTAATATAGTCATAATAGCAATTCATGATCAATGCATGAATGACATAAAGGGTTCGCTTATGCAGGACTTAGGAGAGAATGGGTTTGCTTAGTAAAAATTATAAAATTAGCAGTAATGCCCGTGAAATCCAATAAAATAATGCCCGTAAAAATATTTACTTATATACTAATTTTATGTAATTTAAAGTAAAAGAATGTTTTATAACTCATAACTCATAGGGAACATCAAAATTTCCATATGTTCTGACTACACAAGTAGGAGTACGATTTCCAAACAAATTGGCTAAATTTAATGGAAAGGAATGATGCTGGCATACCTGATAATGCACTTTGAAACGTCCAAGGAGACGACAAAACTCATTGTAATTATCATGATCATCCAAACCTAAAATCAACAAATGGAAGACAAAGGTTACACATCCTCTAAAATGATTCCCAGGTTTGACTATTTCCAGGATCTTGTAGCTTTTGAAGATGGTATTCAGTGAATGCCCGAAAAATCCATAATTGTATCTGAAGGATAAAGACTGTCAACTTTCTAGAGTTACGTAATTTAACTTGCCACAATCAAAATAGAAATAAGATGGTATTAATGCCATGTGTAAAGTCCAAGTACAGCAAAAGCAAAGACTTGGAACTAGCAGACCTCTAACTATTTTAATATTGTTCCTGTGAAGTCGAGATTGAATGAGGTTAAACGATCAGATCCTTACATTACAAAGCATTCAAATAAATAGATATATTATACAAGTAGGATATCATTAATAGAAATTGGAAAAGATGGGAAAAAATAAGTATCATCATCCATTTAACCTCTTCCTGTTTCCATTATTTGCTTAGACCCTGCCATCAATGCGGCCAGATATTTCAAGCGCGATGAGTCAGTTGTGAACAAGGTTCTTCTCACAGAAGCAAGCCACACCAAACATTCCAGAGCCTGAAAATAAAAGCAAGTCAGAACAAAGGTTTGCAACAACTAAAATGTCACTATGCAAATGATAATATCCTCTTTGAGCAGAGAATAAGCTGAAGCAATGACCCAAAGAGAGCTTCAATATATACAGTAATACAAGGCATGCATGAAGGATTTGGTTAGAGCCTGAATTAATATAATGCAACTTTTTTTAGTAAACTCAAGGTTAGAAACCTTATTTTGACCTTCATCTGTAGATAAATTAGCTTTCTCAACCTATATGAGTTAGGTTCCACATGATGAGCAAGACCAGATCAACTGTTGATAAATTTGAATTTACTTATTTCAACATGCTATTGCTGTATATAGATAGGGAAAAATCAGAAAAGAAAATCTACAGATTATCATAATACACTGAAAGAGATTAAGCTAACCTGTTTTGAACGAGGAGGTTTAGACATTGCATAATAGTCAAAATAGACCTGCACTGTTGACAGTTCCTCGATTACTGGTCTCCAGGAGGACGGAACCTGTGAAACCACAAAAACATTTTCAACTTACAGCATCAACAAAGTATAGGTGATTAATGATCATACATCTTCTTCAAACTAACTCAGAAAGGTAAAATTAGAGGATAAACTTTTACCTGAACAGTACCAATCTCATCTGACGTTTCATCAGAAGATGCTCCAGTGAAATCAAAAGACAGACATCTTAGAGAAAGTGAAAGAGCCAATTCTTGAAGTTTTGTTCGGGCTGCAATCATTAAGATAGTTGATATACAATTTGCATAAGAATTAGAATCCAAACAAGAAAGATAAGCTAGAGCATGCAATTTCATAGAAAGGAATAAAAGAAGATAAAAAAAAGTCCGGGTAGATTCATACCATCACTTTTCAGTTTACACAGCGAAGCGAGAGACATTTCAAATACTTGAAGCAGGTAGTCATCTTTGAAAGATATTGCAGCCTTTCGATGTTGCATGAAGGTCAATTCAGGATTTTGCTGACAAATCATTGTAAATTCGAATCAGATACAAAGAGAATGTAGTATAAAATAACTTCAGAATTACTTAGTCATGCAACTCAAAGGATTCGAGCATATGGTATAAGATTTCTCAAGCTTACTGTATTCATCTCAGTGGTCAGCTGGTTCAATATCTTCAGTCCTATCTCATACTGAAATGTTTCCTGTAAATAAACTTGATGACATCACTGCCTGTATCTGGTCATAATAAAATAAACTACTGCAAACAATATTAATAGCATAAAAACATATTCCAACTTACGAGCCATCATCCTTGAATGGAAATATTAGAGCATCATAGTTCGGAAAACGACAAACCAAAAAATCATCAGAAATATATACAACTGTACTACAGGCGATAAGATGCAAGTCCACACATACCGACAAATAGAATTAATGATGTCTATGTATGTTCACATAAAGATAAGGAGAAATACCGCACAAGAAATTAATGACGTAATAAAACAGCGACTTACTCCTGATAATAGGGCATATCCTACAATGGAAACTCAAAGGATCATGATTTAGAAAAGAACAAACCAAAAAGAATCGAAAAGCAACATATCTTTAATAGTAATTATACAAGTTATAAGAACCGAATAGCAGCGTATCTTTAATTGATAGCACCTATATCACGGAAAAAAAGGCCAGATGCAGAGCGAAGCTTACCTGATCAAGAAAACTTGCACAAATTTTTACCAGTTCTTTAAATCTGTCATCATCCAACCAGCTAAACTTTGTCACACGACAGAGTAGCTGAATTAATGATGTCATTGCAAAAGACTCCAAGTTACGCCCTCTAGAAGCCAGATAATTTACAAGACAATCACCTTCAAATACACGAGAGAGGTTAAAGAATAGTAAGTACAGCAATTTAACAGAAATAATATAACGGCAACTATATACAGACTACGACAATATTTAGAGAGCCTAAAGTCCAAAGATGAAAACTTCCATATTACATTGCAATTAATTTGATAAGAGTATGTTCTATGATCAAGCGATTTTTGTCAATATAATACATATAGAATATTTGGAATTGCTTAATCAGAAAGTTACGCCATTAGCAAACAAGAAAATTACGAATCGGAAGCCTGAGATGTGATGGGAGCTTGTTCTCTGTGACTTGCTTCATCAAGCTTGAACTAGCCAACAACACGGTATAAGGAGAGCCTGCACGGCCTAGTATGTATTGGCATTGTGCAATGCAAGTTGGATCAACAGAAAAATTCTTTAAAGTACTCTCTAGGAAAGCTCGTTCAGCAGAATCACGACAGTTGTACAGCCTTTCACAAAGTGCTTCAAGTTGTACCATATTCTCCATGATGATCCAACAAAGATAGATTCACGCAACGAACAGAAGTACCTCCTCTCCTTTTTTCCAAATTAGCTGAATATATCTGCAAATTTACCATCAAATTCGAAATTTGGGTCTAGGTTGAAAATAAAGCAGATAAATCACAGTTTAAATAATGGCTAAAGCACTGAGGTTCATGAAATGTGATCAAATAATCGTCAAAGTCGCATATCTATATAGGTATGGAGTTACATAAGTCTTTTTCATGAATATCGATACACATACAGAACCTAAATTGAAATGTTTTCTGTTACAAGATGGACCAAAGAATGACTACTCAGAATAAACACCAGAAATGGTTGTCTAATGCTATGGGCAACTCCAGACCTGGAACAACAATTCACAACAGATAATGTCAACAGCAGTTTGATTTTCATGAATAAAAACTCAGCGGGATGAAGTCTTGGTTTTGATTGAGGGAGAGAGAAGGATCAAGTCTTACAATCTGGAATCTATTGGAGCGTTATTTTTCGGGCAGAACAGAGAGAGGAGGATGATGAGAGAGAGAGGAAACCTAAAGAAACGGGGGTCTTTTATACTCCGTAGGTGACAGGCGAAATGAGGCGAAAGAATAGCCGACTTTGCTGCTTCGGTGGCTAAGGAGTAAGGAGACCGGCCCCACATTGGAGTGCCTGCTCGATTTTAGGTAAGAAAATATAACTTATCAAATTAAGAAAATATTCATAAATATAAGTTTTTTTTTACTGATACGGGAAATTATAACAAATTATCGATCAGAATAAATCTATCAATAGCATCATTATGGATGAGTACGAGTCCCTAATTTTCAAACTAGTCAATACATTTATGAGAAAATTCAAACTCAACAATTTCATAAATATAAGTTTGAATTAGGGCAGTAAGATTACGAAAAAATATTTTCATACTTGCAAGAGTAATTCGTATTTGTACTTTTACGGGTTTGGTCATCTTGCAAGTAGACATTTCTTGAGAAGGAATCAAACTCCTCTAAATAGAAACACTTAATAGAAAGTAATGTCAAATTACTAGATCAAGGGTATGGTTCATTGTATCCTTTATACAAGTTAATTCACTAGATATCATCCGGTGTATCTAATAATTATTTTCTTATTGAACTTATATTATAAATAATATATATTATTTCTATTATTGGCCTCTTAATATCACACATATTTGGTGACCAAATTTTTAAATGGAGAGTATAAAAGGAAAATCATGTTTGATTCTATTATCAACTCGGGAAGTTCAAATCACTCTATCAATATATGTTAAACATTAGTAGGGGTCTTTAAAAACTTATCACACTCGCTTGTGAACCAGGCTTACTTGTATTTATAAATAATTAGTTTACATACACATAGATTGTTTGTGTTGATAGATCGCGATACTAAAGTAGCACAGTTAGCCGATATTTATTCCTTTAATGATAAGTTAATACAGATTAAGCCAATCGCTGTCATGGCAGAGTAGACCCCTTGTTCGTACTGACCTCCTGCTTAACGTGGTCTACACTACAGCGATACATGATCGAAGCAAGACCCCTTTTTGGTCCAATCAAGGATCGACGCCTAAGGACAATTAAAAAAACGTGCAGCATGGGTACGCGACACTTGTCTCGGGCATCTCACAAGCACACCCTCCCCTTTTTCCTATATATAGATCTGCTAACCCATTTGTAAAAGGGGGTGAAAAATTTTGAAATGAGAGAAATAAAAAGGAGAGTTTTTCAATCTAAATCCGTGTTTATGTTTGTGTTTAATTCTAAACACAATCATGCGTTATTGGAGAGAAGTAAGAGAAAATTCAAACTAAGATTTCAAAGTTTGAATAATGATTATGAAATCCAAATATAATCTCTAGTTTTTCTTGTTGAGCATATATGAGATACATGTTAACTCCTTATATTAAGGATGTAAAATGTAAACAATGATATTTTTGTCATTGTCATCGAGATTTTTTCTTTAAGGTGATCCCATTCTAACTAATTTGGAGATGCCACCCATCGGAGTTGAACATGGGTAAACTAGTAAGAAGGAAATACCCCATACCAGTGGAGCCACGTCGACTTGGCTAGTAAGGGCATATGCCAGAAAATCTTATAAGATATAATTCAAGATAAATGGTAAAATCTAAAATATGATTTTATCGTTGTGTCGGTTAAACAAATCATATTAGATACAAAAAATAGAAATACATGTTATTTGCCATTTTTGGTTTTGGATTGTATATTTTATGGAATTCACATACACAATGTCAACTTGCATATTCTTTAGAGTAAGAAGACATGCACAACATTGAAGGGTACATGAAAAGTGTCTTGAAAAATTAAAAAGATCATTAAAGCTAGAAGTCTCCTTTCATCATTCACTCCAATGCATTTGTCTCATTGCTTTCGAAAAGCTAACAAAGATGCAAATTTTATTATGTCCAAGACAGTTAATATTTATACCCTTTGCTAGGGGGCTTTCCTTCATTCTGATGTATCGACTGTGAATCTGTCTCTTCCTCGACATGAGTTCTTAGGTCTCCATAACTCATCTGGACTTGTTCATGATTTTTTCACAATCATCTTTTTATATGACTTCAGTTTTTTTTATGAAAGTCTTCTGTTTACCTGTAAAAAAATACATCATAATTTACATAAACAATGTTCCAGATATATTTTCAAGGTAAAAATTTATATGTAAATACTCACTTCACATGCACTTTCAAGATCAAAAGACATAAACTCTTAAAGTGAATATTCTTACATCATTTTAATATGTTTGTTTGAAGGTGATTAGAAATAACTAGCACTTTATGCACAAGATCAACGATAATAGTGTTTAGTGATAAATTTATTATCAAAATGATGATTTTGACAATCTCGGTATGTTCGCTCTACCTGAATATCACATGATTTGACCCTAATCCAACATGGTCTTACACTACTATAAAATCTGTCGCTAATCATATGGCATCCGTCGCTAACTTTAATTAGCAACGAATTCGCGACGGACGGCTTCTGTCTCGTATAATTTGTCGCAAAAATATTTTGCGACGGAACCGGTGTCCGTCGCCAAATCAGCGGTGGATTTGGCGACGGAAGTCTGTCGCAAATGACGACTCCGACGAGACACACTTTGGTACGGATTTAGCGACGGAAATCCATAACCAAATCCAATAGTCTCGAACGACGTGTGAGCAAAATGGCGACGACAGTCCGTCACTAATCCGACGCAAAAGTCGTCTTTATTTGGACACACATCTATCTCAACATCGTCGTCATCCGTCGTTATTCCGTACAAATGATTTGAATGCAACATTGTCAATTAAAAGAAAAATCCAACATTGTCATTTAAACAAACATACAAATCATTACAAACATAGTTCGTATAAATGATTCGATAGGGACAAACACACGAGTAATAGATCCAAACGGCCTAAAGAGCTTGTGTAAATTAGCCTCTCGTTGTGGGCCTTTCTATGCCCCTATATATGTGATGGAGGAATATAGGCTCCTTTAGAAGAAGTTGTAGTAGAATCTGCTGGCTTGTCAACAAAAGTGTTGGTTGGAGTTGAGAGATCCATGTAAGGACGTCTTGAAGTCCAATGGTCATCTTTTTTTCCCGCATGTCTTGCAAATCATTAGAACTGCACCTTTGTTTTCTCTGAATGGGTTTGTTGCACCCTTTGCTTCCATGGTGTTACTTCCTATTCAACATTGAGTTCATAGGCAGGAAAAAGAATGTATGAACACATGGTATTATCGGTACGAAGTTAATACTTCACAAGAAAATTACAATATGGATACAAATCAGTAAATGCTCTCACTAAGCACTATAACCATCAAGCTTCAAGGATTATGCATATATATGACTACAGCTAAGAACACTCCAACTTGTTGTTGCAAAAGATCAACAAATCAACAAAAAAAACATGAATGCAGAATAACAAAGGAGGTAGAATCTAGTTTCACACTTTCTATATCCACCAAGTATGAAGTATTGTCCAATTATACATGTAATTGCTACTACAGTACACCCAAAAACTGACAATGATTTTTTTCCTTCCAAAGCCCAGTAAGCAAAATCCAAGTATATTGAACAAAGAAGGATATCTTGGAAATTGGAAAGAATGTTAGTTTACCTGACACATGGATCCAAGAATATGATGTAGTGTAATCGAGTGTATGTTTCTAGGTTTGTGCTTGTTCTACAAATATTTGTCAGATTTGTGCAATAGATATTATACGTGTGCCTGAATGGTTTATATATGCATTACTAAAATGTAATGCATAACCCCTTTTAATGAACCGGATCCTGAATGGCAGTGTAGCTGCTAAATGGAATTTAACTGCAGAAAAATGCACAATAATGAATTGCAAATCATTCATTTAGGCTTATGTTTAGAAGACAACTCCTAGACTATAAGAACCCCACCATCACCAAACCAATACCTTTACTGGATTGGAAGAATAAACCACGACGAGAAGCATTGTCTGTTATTCTGGATCCATGGCCTTGTGATCTGCATAGCTGTCAAAGAAAATAACAATGGGTGGAGGTGACGAGAAATAGCAGAGTTGTCATGAGCATGACTTAGTGATTCGTGTATTTTAATACATACACCAAATCTTGCAATTCAAAATGAAAGAAAGGAGTTGACTTTGTAGTTCATATACCATCATTATCATTGTATCTTTCTAACCAAAGACAATACCTTGTTGATTAAAGAATGAAAAAGAATCATATTACAATAAATTGATCATACATGTAAGCTAAATAATGATTTTGTTGTCATTTTGGTTCGTCTTATCAACTCCTCAACAAAATAATCATTAAAACAGTAAGCAAAATTCACTTGACAACCTCCATTCCAATCAATCAAATAAATAAAAACAATATAGAATTAGGTGAGAAGAAAAAACAGAATATTAGACGGCAAACCTGGAGCCTTGGGGCGCTCGAGGACAGCTTCTTTATATCGTTTCCATCGGGTCGATGACCTATTTCGATGGAAGAAGGAAGTCAAAATCCTCATCGTTCTCCCCATCGGAACTTGTTCATGAAAGCTCAAAAGAAGGAAGCTCGAAGAGGAGATAGATCTAGGAGATGCTCGAAGGAAAGGAAGATCGAAGAAGAATAGAACTGAGAGAACGAAGAAATGAGAGAACGGTTTGAAGAACTGAGAGAACGAAGAAAAGAAAGTGGAATCGGGTTTTATTTTAGCGATGGGCGGCCCAAGTCCGTCGCTAAAACGCGTTATATCCTCATTAGCAACGGACTAGGGTCGTCCGTCGCTAAAACTCGATACGTCTCATGTCCTTCGCTAAACTCGATACGTCCCCTAATTAGCGACGGAATTGGGACGTCCGTCGCTAAATCTCAATACGTCCCCTCTTTTTTGCGACGGATTAGTGAATTCGTCGCTAATTTTCATTAAAATTTAGGTGGCTAATTTTCCGTCGCTAATCCTGAAAACTAGGCACCCCTTTGTGTCGCCAAAATAGTGACGGATCAACGACGGAAAATCCGTCGCTAATCTCGAGTTTAGAAGAATGTGCAACATGTACCCTATCCGTCGTGAAATCCATCGCTATTTAGCATATTTAGAGACGGAATTTAATTTCGTCACTAAAAGGTGTTTTCTAGTAGTGTTACATGAAGAAGTTTTTCGACTAATCGACTGGAATCCGATACTACTCAAATTCAAAACTATAAAAATTTGTTCTCTTTGACATCTTTATGAATTGATTGATGTAGTAATTTAGTATCCCCTAACTATTACATAAATACTTAGAGTGTTATTACCTTTTTAGAAAATTATTATTTATTTTCGTCAAGACTATTATTTATATTTTTTATATGTATTTATATCAATGAGGTTGCATCATCATTACATCCTTGTCTTTTTTTTTATTCATAAATTTTATTTTATACATATTCAACAATTTTGCGAAGACGTTTCCGGTGCAGACTAATTTTCGGTGCGGACTATCACAACTGGTGCACTTTTCAGCATATTATTAGTGCACTCTCAATACACTACCAATAGTACTACTGGTGCACTCTTTCAGTGTACTACTAGTGCACTCCTCAATAGGGTACTGGTGCACTCCTCGGTGTACTAAGGTGCACTTCCCAATAGTGCACTGGTGCACTCCTTAGTATATTATTGGTGCACTCCTCAGTAGTGTACCGGTGCACTCCTAAGTACACTACTGGTGCACTCCTCAGTAGTGTACTGGTGCACTCCTCAGTACACTACTGGTGCACTCTATAGTAGTACACTGCCAGGTGCACTCTATAGTAGTGCATTGATGCACTTTTTAGGAGTGCATTGGTGCACTATCCAGTAATATACTGGTGCACTACCATAGTCCGCACAGTCCGCACGAAAAAGTTAGTCCGCACCCGATTAACCTATTCTACATAAAATGCATATCATGTATATGATTTCTTTGAATAACATCTTTGTTCTTTATCCATGATTATTATGATATACATATCGAACACACTATAATGAAACGTTTTTACATTTATTTCTTTTTTTTTGTTTGACTATTATGTGCATAATTCATTAAATTCTTAGTTATTGTGAAAAATAATTAATTTATATCAATTGATACTACTTTATTATCATATACTACATGACATTTAAAAAAAATACTTGATATGTATCCAACCCAAAAAACATAGACTCACAAGTTAAACAATATGCATTCTTAAAAAAGTTTGCACGCTATTTGAAATTCACATGCACTCACTACATAAAACACACACTCTCAATTGAATTCTTATGTACAAGTAAAATGTACATGCACTTTAAAAACGAAATGGCATGCACATTGAAGCCCATGCATTTCAAAATACTTTTACTTATAACACATAACCCATTTTCTAGCTTGATATATGAGTGTTATGGCTTCCTCTGCAAGAACTGGACTACCTGTTTCTATTATGTCTTTAAGGAAGCTAATTCTGTAGTTGACTCCCTCACTTCGTTTTCCTTTTCTCTTCCTTTAGGGAAACTCGAGTTTGACAACCCGCATGTGGGAATCGCTTCACTCTTATCCCTCAATGCTAGGGATTTCTCCTCTCCAATAAATCGTTCATTTTTAACCTTTCATCTTTTTGGAAATAAGTGTGAAAGAAAAACTAAAATCTCTCACATAAAATGAAAATTGCATTAGCCTTCTACTCAATTAGGAAAGATAAATAGTCAAATTAAGTAAATTAAGCTTCATGTCCCTTTGAATTTCAAGAGTCCACATAATTCACTTCTTATCCATCCTTTCTTATTCTGAAACCGCATTGAACATTTGCTCTTCCTATGTTCTGACCCTTCTTTGCACAAGTCAAAGCATCACCTCCATTGCTCTATAAATAAATAAATGAACACACACATACAATCCTATAAGAGAGTCCATCACCATGAATCTATACATCATATCATATCACAATCCTTATAAAGTTGAGTTTTTTAAGCATATTTCTCAACATACCCTTATTTTCATTATTGATCATTTTTGAAATAAATGCGAAAGAAAAATGAAAAACTCTCAAATAAAATAGAAATTGTATTAACCCTCTACTTGATTATGGAAAATAAATTGTCAAATTAATTAAATTTAACTTCATGTCTCTTTGAATTCCAAGACTCCACGTAATTCATTTCATATCCTTTAGTACAATTAAATATTCTCATTCTCAAAACCGCCTTAAACCTTTTCTCTTTTTATGTTCCTACCTTTCTTTGCAGAAGTCAAAGCATAACCTCTATCACTCTATAAATACATAAATGAATGCACGCGTGCAGTCCCATAAGAGCGGCCATCACCATGAATCTATACATATGAATAAAAAAATTGAGTGGTTTTATAATTGGGAAAAGATGATCAATATCAAACCGAAGTCAAACTTAATGTCAATTTATTCCTATAAATTTTTATTCTTCTGCATGTTTTCTTCCACCTTTTCTAGTACCTTCAATTCTTAATATGTGTATATATTTTGTTGTCATTTTACGATGTTAGTTAATATAGTGGATGAAATGGAATTTAAAACTATAAAAAAATAGGCTCAAATAATAACAACGAAAAGTTACATACCTAATAAAAAATAATGTAATGTACAATAATTCATGGAGTATCACACATAGTCACACAAGTTACATAATAAAAAAAGTTTCAATTGCAAGTATGTGCCTGACCGACAATGCACATTGTATGTTAAAGCAACAAATTATTCTATTAACTTCTAAGGAGAATGCCGCCTCAATTATATTTTTTCACCTATACAAAGATCCAACAACCCAAACACAAGCCCGTGCGAAGCATACAGCTCTTCAATAAAAGTAATTTTCCTTTAAAAAAAAAGAATGACACAATATAGCCCGTGCGTAGCACGGACATGTCATCGCTAGCATACTATAATCTTAGGGGATGCAAAAAACACTAAATGTGATCCTAATACACATTAATTATACCCTAATTATGTAAAAGGCCCACATCTAATACTCAATCTAAAAAAACTAATAATCAAAATCAATAAATTCTTATTTGTGGTATCTACCTAAGCCCAACAAAAATAATAGGTCCAATGGATAATACTCAATCTAAAAAAATTGATAATCAAAATCAAAATCAATAGATTCTTATTTGTGGCATCCACCTAATCCCAACAAAAAGAATAGGCCCAATGGATAATTCAATCATCGAAATATTTGAGTCTCAAATATTTGGAACGTCTAATTATTCACAGCTATATCATACAAGATATATATATCACTTAATCATCTGATATGAGAGTATATTATATAATATAAATAGATGTTCGTGTATATAATATATAGAAGACGTTTCCGGTGCGGACTGATTTTCGGTGCGGACTATGCGGACTCTGCACTTTTCAGCATATTATTGGTGCACTTCAAGTACATTATCAAGTGTACTGCTGGTGCATTCTTTCAGTGCACTACTGGTGCACAACTAGTGCACTTCTCGTTGTACTAAGGTGCACTTCCCAGTAGTGCACTGGTGCACTTCTCGGTGTACTAAGGTGCACTCCTCGGTGTACTAAGGTGCACCCCCAATAGTGTACTGGTGCACTTTACAGTAGTGCACTACCAGGTGCACTCTACGGTAGTACACTGGTGCACTTTGTAGTAGTGCACTGGTGCACTATCCAGTAATATACTAGTGCACTATCCAGTAATATACTGGTGCACTGTAATAGTCCGCGTCAAAAATTAGTTCGCACCCGATCAATCTTCATAATAAATATATGATTATAATATTTATATAGACCTATTTAAAATTGAATAAAATAAATAAGAATCAGACCTACATGAATATATTTATAATATTATTATTAGACCTATTTAACATTGTATGAAATAAACTAGAATTACACATAATATTTGAGTCTCAGATATTTGGAACGTCTAATTATTCACAGCTATATCATACAAGATATATATATCACTTAATCATCTGATATGAGAGCATATTATATAATATAAATAGATGTTTGTGTATACAATAAATAGATAATTATAATATTATAATTAGACTTATTTAAAATTGTATAAAATAAATTAGGATTAGACCTATATGAATATATTTATAGTATTAATATTAGACCTATTTAACATTGTATGAAATAAACTAGAATTACACCTACGTGAAACATAAATTAAACTCATCACATAAACTAAAATATTGACATATATAACATGATTCTAGTATACTATAAAAGTTGAGTTGAAGGTCCATTAAATGGCTTCAAGTCAACTTATAAATTACCGTTATGTCCTTCAAAAAAAACATCTTAACCATTATTTTTCATTTATATCCTCCACTTTATTGCTCATATTTACCAAAACCCTTAATCTCCTTTAGATTAAGGCACCATTATTTTGAAAAAAAAATTTAAAAAATGCAAATGAATCCTAATTCTAATTCTTATTTTTTCTAATTTTAAATCTAATTATAATTCTTTCTAATAATTATAAATCTAATTCTAATTCTTTTTAATATAGTAAGCTTTTTCTTTCTTTTAATGCGTTAACTTATAAAATGAAAACCAAATAACTCAAATAAATAAAACTAGAAACATATTTCAGTATTTAGTAGGAGGAATTCGTCTTCTTCTTTTGAGTTAAAGTCAAAACAGTTTACTTCTCAAACCATTCGAATTCCAATGCTTTCAAATATACGATCAAAACATATTAGTTGCTAGATATCATTTCATACAATCCCTTAATATTCTTACCTCCTTCTCCCATAAATGAATCCTGATGACTAGATGTTTTACCATTTCACCTTCAAGAAAAGAGTTAATAGTTATGTAAAGAGTGCATATAAATAGACATATTTTCGCTCATGCGTAAAGAAAATAATCCACAATCCATAGCACAGTAGACATTTATAATATAAAATCAAGAAGGTCACCATGTCTTGATCCATCAAGAAGGTTGAAAACACTCATACACCACTATTTTAACATAATCCGGTAAATCTATCATATTTTGTGCAGAAATTAGAATTATTATTAAATCTACTGCTTCTAGGATGAAACTTGTCTTGAAGCTCATACGTGACAGACTACTTTACTAATGTAGGAAAATTTTAATTATAAGGTGTTTTTGAGGGTTCACTAAATTTTTTTTATCTGATTTGATAAATTACATGCTTATTTATACGATGATTTCCATTATTTATATTGAGATTTTTATTGATTTGGCTGTAAATGTTATAGAAATAAGTATGCATGAAAAATACTATGATGAATTATGTCTGCCTAAGTACGTTGCTTTGTCCACCTAATTCAAGTAGTATATATTACATGTAATTTCTTGTTTTCACTATGATGGGATTTATAAGTAAATTTACGGGAAAAATATAATAAAAAATTCTTAGGTCTATATTTGAATATGTCACATCATATATATCTTATTTTTGGCAAGTGAAGACAGACAAAAAATAGGTATTAATTTCCAAATATTTATCTTATTTTTGCAAATAATAGTATGAAGTAGTGGGTGTCAATCTTATCTTAATCCAAATTCTAATATAGAGTGAGACAAAGACTGAAAAGTAAATGACTCTATTGATCACATAAGTGATATTGGTAAATGTCATTTTATAAATTATGTATTTCTCATATATCACCTTATAAAAAGTGTAAAAATTAAAAATTACAAGTAAATATAGGATAACTGGGCCTAGAGCCCGGTCGGAGGGGGGCCGGGAAAGATTTTAATAGTCGAATTTCTCACAAAGGATTGCTTCATCATGGTGAAATTCCGTTGAAGCGCCAGTCGCGTAGGGCGACCGGGCCAATTACACACAACTAACAAACCAAAGAAAAAATAGGGAAAGAGAAGATTCAAGAGGCTTTTGGTCAAGACAAGAAAGGAACCCGCCGACACCAAAGGATGCAGGGAAACTTGCACGTGTGGTTCTGGCCATTCTGAACCTGAAGACTGAATGCCCGGTATGACATCCAGTAGAAGCTCTTCATCAAGCGAGATCGAATGGATGAATCTTCCTTCAACCGGTCTAGTGCCATGGACCTCCGCTACGAACGCGGCGGCCGTCTTCTGTGTGCTATCAAGCAACGGGTGACGGAACCCCTTGCTCTCGTCTTTCATTTATGGATCTCCCTCGCCTGCAAAGGCAATAACATCCAAACAAAGCAAGAACACTTCTTTTATTTCACTTTACGGATGAAAGAAAGGTAGTTGCCTAATCAGCTAGTGATATGTGCAGGATCCTTAGACAAAGGAAAGGTACCAACTCCAACTTTTAGGACCCAATAAGGCAGATACTTCAGATCCTGCTTGGACGCCTACACGACACCTTGGTCTCGAACCTCTGCGCGCGATTTGCTTTCTCGATTCAATAGAAGCCCAAAGAGATGAATAGGCGTAATCCGGCCCCTATAATAGATCCAATTGTTCGATATGGAACGAAGAGTTAGAACTATAAGAGGAGGCGACGAGGACACGGCGAGGACACGGCGTCGGTAAACCAGGGAGTCTGATAAACAAGTATGTATGACCATCAATGTCTGGATGTGTAACTGCTCAAGATATCATCTTACCTCCTCTACCCTCACCCAAAATCCATCATATGTGGTATTCGCCAATATTTTGGTCATCTGACCAAGGAGCATCACGTTGGCTTTGAGCAAGGCAAGGTGCATAGCGCTGATCTACTCCCACCCTCTTCTCTGGTAACCGGGTGCGGAACTCAGAAATTCTCTCTTTTCAAGTTTCAGTTTCCAACTCTGAGAAAACTGACCAGGAAGTGGATGAGGAGGGTTTTCAAGTGGTGAGGCATGGCTTGCTTACCCTAAGAGGCTAAGCATGTAAAGCGCCTACCTTTCTTTCGTATTCCATTATCTAGCAGCCCTAACCTCTGTCCGACCGATCATTCCACTGGCATCTCGCATTCACGCCCTCGTTTGACTGCCGCGAGCCCTACTAAGCCTACCGCCCTCTTTTCTTCACCCGATACAAGGTAGTCGTTTCAGATAGGGGACGACTCTCTTCCTTCCTGCTGTCTTGGTGAAGACTGTGGTACTAGCAGTTCCTGGGTGTCTTCAAGGCGGGCCCAAACACGTCTCTTATTGAAATAGTCTTGAGGGCAGTCAACGTGTCAGCCGAGGTCAAGTTCACGTCATCTATTTTCAATGCTAGCACGCAGATGTGTCCGCACCCCCCTGAGTGGACGAGAAAGAAAGGATTTCTCCGGCTTATTGACCGAAATGCTCGTTGTTTCTGTGCCGGCAGACGTGCCCCCCATTTCCGTTACCGAAGGACTCGCTAATCTGCCATATTTTTTGAGGGGCCAGAAAGACTCGGTCATAGGAACTTATACTACCTACGCGTTGGTAAACGAAAACTATCTCGACGAAACCTTTTTTTCTTTGTCAGCCGAATTTTCACTATAGCTTCCTGATTAGGCCAGCTCTGGGAGGATAGGCGCCTATTGGCAGGTAAGGCTTTGAAGCCAAGCAAGCAGCTATTGTTCCTTGGCAGCACCTCGAAGTGCATTTCGTTTTCTTCATTTTTTGTTATGCTTCTTGATTTGACTTCGAAACCACAGAAAATGAATCTGCTAATGAAGGTTACAGATTTGGTCAACTAAAGGAAGTAGCTTACGGGTTTGAGAAAAATTTCTCGGCCTCGTCATCGAAATCTGATTGAATTGCTAACTGAACTGAACTAGTCGAATTGGGGGCTCACTGCAAGTCATACTTCGTACGAAATTGAGTTCTCATTTGAAATTCTCTTACATTCTACGTTCCCCTAGACGATGTTTTTCTTCCTGGGCTGCAGTAAGTAGATCGAGAGGCATAATTTCCGAGATAATCCGAAAGAGCTAAATTCACCAGAGGAGCAACAGCAGGGACACTTGTTCAACGACCCCCAATTGACCTTCTTTCTCTTAGTTTTCGCTTAACAACGCCTTTCAAACCAAAAAAGATGCTGGTATAATATGGGGTCTCGAAATGGGAGTTGGCACTCGATTTTGTTGACTCCAAGCCGACGCAGGTAGGCAGTTCCACCTGTCAAGTTAAAGGATCTGTTTACTTAAAGCTTTAGTTGAAATCACTTTTTGAAAGCCGGGCTTGGACCATGTCTCCCGAACAATCTCAGTACATATGGCACAAGACGATTGACCCAATTCTGGATCATCTTTTGGAATCATAGAAGGCCCGGGAGCCATGGAAACCCCGTCCATTCCACACGCTGCCTAGCAGAGGCGTGGTTATCTCAAACTTTAGCAAATAGTCTATTGGATAGAGCGGAGAGAGCTCGTTGGGGTAGCTCTTTGCTAATCGAGGGCTTCACTTCCGATTTCGGGTTGAACGGGGATCCAGTCCAATTGGGCAGTCAAGCATTCACTCTCGAGATTCATATTGATCAATTGATCTTCGCGCCTTGCCAGCCTGTTAATGAACATCCGGTCTTCGCCTCCCTTTTCGTCTTTGGCCTCTAGCTCTCATCTTGAAAGTGCGAAGTCTTTGAGGTGGCAGTCGCTCTCGATCGAGCTTAGCCCAAATAGTGTCCATTTTTAACCATGAATAGAATCTGTATTCTATTTGACTCTTTCTGTTGATGAGTCCGATTCCTCTACTACAAGATCTCGTGCATTGTAACCCATGGCTATGGACCCGAATCTGGTTAGGATATGGCTGTTTCAGCTTCTTCTTCCCCAGCTTTTGCTGTAAGAGGAGTACTCCCACGCTTGGTCATCCAGAGATGAGCGCCCTTATTGTTTAATGTACTATACTGTTCCAATGAAATGGGTATTGAAAATCTTAAAAACCCGTAAGTTCCCAATTTTAAAAGAATTCCTGCCAAGGATAAAAAAAGGTTGTATTATTATTCAAGTTGTGATCGGTTAATAGCTTATATTATACCATTGAATTCAAACAAGAGGTCTCCTAATGTGTAAAAGCTTGGTTGAGGTCTCCTGTATAAAATCCTCAAATTTACTGATCTGATGGAGAGGATTACAAAAGTGCCAGTAGGTGGAGGTGATACACCTAGATCGAGGAATATAGTCCATTACATACTAGGTCCTCACAAACCAACTCGCTCGCTTCGACCCTCGGCTGCAGAAGTTCTTTCCTTCTGAAGTTCCTACGACCATAGGGGGAAGAATAAAATGCAAAGAAAAAGAGGATGTTTTGTTAATAGGAACAAAAAAGTGTTTATAGCCGCTGACTGCTGATCCCACCACTCTGGCCTCGCAGGACGGCCCCTGGGACAGAATTTTTTCAATTCCAACCGATTGGGTGTGTTGCGTCTATCGACTACGCCTTTCGGCCTGATCTTAGGCCCTGACTCACCCTCTGTGGTCTCAAAGGGGCGTGTAAACACATAAGAACTCTGGATTAGATCGGTAAAAGAAAACGAAATGCACTTCGAGGTGCTGCCGAGGAACTGAGGGGGCTTGGCGGTCTTAAGAATGGTTCGGGTAGGAGGTTCTTTTCCGCAATAACATATTTTGGTTCAGGAATTTGCTCGTATAATCTCACTAAAGAAGGCGCTTATCTGGCCTAGCAGTAAAAAAGAAAGGTCGAGTGCAGCTTTCATTCAAGCTAGGGATATGAACGATCCGAAAAGCTTCTTACAGCTAGAGGGCGGGTCTAGTGGACCTGGGACGATCTACTGTTCTCTCTTAGTTGCTAATATATTTCCGAAAATTCGATATTGAATCTCTTGGAGTAAGATCAGTAGTCTGATGTCCTGCAAAAGAAAAATCTCTTTCTTATTGGCGGGATACTTAACGTGTTAGCTACAACACTGCACGGTTCAGATCACTCCAGTGCTTCGGGTACTACGGACCCTCAACCCTATGATCTTTAGATTTGGAAGGAATGATAGGGCCCACATCAAAAGGTAGTTGAACCTACATAGCGAAAAAAAGGCGCTCGTTGATTTTTGTTTCATCGAGATCGAATGGAAAACACGATGTCATTTTCTTGTTCTTGAAGGGGCCTCTTTAATTCTTTTAGGTTTATGCTCTACTCCTTAAGGGACGAGGAGGGGGAAGCTCTCGAAACCAAACGAGGCAGCTTTGAACCAAAGCATATATAGTAAGAGGCGGACGTGAAGGTCTCCCCTCATCCGGCTCTCTGCAGGAGAATCTTCCGGCTGAGTGAGCTCATTAGCGAATCAATTCATTTGAGCGCATTAATAGAATACATATCAAGAGCGACAAGCGCTTGCCTTGAGTTTTCAATAAGGTTCGCGTGAGGGTACAGTCGACCTATTATTAGGCCTCGGGTCTTTTCCATTCAGTGCCTGCACTGCGTTTAGAAAATCTTCGTCTTCGATCTTTCTTCGCTCCGATACGTTGGTTGGCGGCTGCCACTCCTGAATTGCTTGCACTTTTGCCGGATCCATTCAAGCAGGTTTTCTCTAAATTGGTATACCTGGTCTCCTAGTCAGTCATTTTCTGACTAGATTCGCCTGTTGAATGAGTCGCTGAAATAGCTCAGTCAAGACAAAGGGATAGGGACGGGGTTCGATGACGAGGCCGAGAAAATTTTCTTTTGTTTCCTAGACTTTTTGTAAAGGGTCTCTGCTGGTTGGTAGTGAGAGGATTCTTAGTCAATCTGCTTTCCATCTTTGAAGTAAGACAAAGGGTGGGACGTCCCTATCGGCAGCTACACTAGTAACCTCTCCCCTCGGTCGAGCTATTTCATAACCTTTGACATTAGCTACATACAGTTGATTACACATTGTTACAAGTTACTACTAAGACTACAATTTTTCATGCTTTTTAGATAATAGTAGATAGAAACAACGTTGTCCGAAAGATAGATAGCCATGGGAGTCTTTGGGCACGTTTACTACGTTAAAGTAATTGGCGAATAGACTAGGCGAATACAATCCCAATTACGAGATTGACGAAATACATCACTTTCTCGTAGCTCTTTGAAAGAGATACAAGACCAAAGCAAATACTTAAGAACATCCATCGATAAAATCTAAAATGTAAAATGAAACTGTTGATATATTATGTGTTTCTAATAAATAATTTTTCATAAATCTTTTAATTTTCATTTGAATTACCTTTATAAAAATTGAATAAATTAAAAGTTAAAAGAGCACATACATTATCTAAAATAAATTAGAAATATATATATTAAATATTAATGGTCAATGTCTTTTCATTTTATTTTAGGGCGGAAATTCGCGTTCAAGCTGGCAAGAGACGCGGGCTTAGCTTTCACCACTGAGCTTCAGAAATCCTTCCTAGTTTAATCTCCAACCGCAGGTCTATATCTTGGTTGAAGCTCGTGAAATGTGGCATCTGCTTCCCTAGAGGTCCTATTATCGCCCATGGCCGCTACCGCAACCTCGGTTCTCACCCTCTCCATTGCGTCCTGTTTGGTTAGTTCCCTTTAAACCCTTATAATTCGAACATTTCTTGATGTTTTCGCACTAAAAGTCCTCGAATTCTGTGATTCTGCCGCCTTATTTCATCGTTGCAATTGATGCTGATTGGATTAATTTTTCCTGAAATGGTGGAATTAAAAGTGATTTCAGAACTTTGTGTAAGTTAATTGGCTAAGATAGTCTGTATTGTACAGTTTGGATTGAGCTTGGTGTTAAATCTTCAATGACAGGAATGCAAACGGTAATAGAACTACGCTCTTTCCTTTATTCCACTCTGGAGGGCGATACTATATCGAAGATAAATCTGATGGTGTTGGGGCGGGTCCGCAGTCTGATTTAATTACTATAATATTGTTAGTTGAGCTTTGGTAGGAATATTAAAGCTCAATGTATTTCTCTGTGTTTTGATGATAACAAACTAATATGTTTAATCTCTTAGTGTTTTTTAAGCCTTCCAGGTCATTGCCATACTTGTAAGGATGCGCTTAAGTCACTTAGAGATGCGCTTGACTGGTCACAGTCGCGCTTAACATCAAGCGGAGAAATCAAGTTTCGCAAAACGGTGTTTCAATAAATCCTGTCAACGTACAGATGTGAGTGTAGGCGTGCTTCTAAGCCATTGAAGATGCGCTTGAAGCAAAAGGAGAAAGTTGATCACGAGGTTCCACTGAAGCTTAGGGTGTGCCAGAGCGCAGGAGAACAAATCTAGACGCTTCGAAGGCTGGTAAAGCGGGAGAGTGCAAGTTGCGTGCACAGGAAGGTGCGAGAAGAACTTTACACTCTTTGTGACGCTACTCCAGGGATCGCCAGCGTGGCAAGAGTTTGTTAGAGCTTAAAGCACACGGATTGCTTATGTGGCGTGGATCAACACATGGAGAACAAAACCAAATCACTCCAAGCCGTGGATTAATTCTGGTGAAGTGATCAAGGCACACGGATTGATGAGGTGGCTATTGCTTAGTCTTCTAGTTTGTTACAAGGAATTAAGCAAGGGTAGCTTAAGGTTTTTGTATAAATAGAGGACTATAGCATTCACTCTAAAAAAAAAGGGGGATCCGAGGGATTTCGAAGCTGTAATACAAAGTGAGTAGTTCATAGGGAAAGCTAGGGGTGCTTAGATTGATTACTCAGGTTTGTATTCAGAGAGAGTGTAGAGCCATTTGTTCTTGAGCTGATTGGTTGTATTGTGAGGAGAAAGCTTACAAGTGAGCTTCTCGTGTTGAAGCAAGAGATTGTAACCCTATTCAATCAATACAAAATTAGTGGTGAGTTTTATCCCGAGTCAATTAGTGGCTTAGGGTTCTCACCTTGGAAAAAACTCTTGTGTTGTGTGCAAATAGAAGTGCGCTTTAATAACTTAAAGCGCGCTTTATTGTCGTCTGACCACTTCCGCACTTAAAGGACATTAGTAAATTCATTACTAAGTGTCCTACATTGATCAAGCGCATCTCAAGTATCGAAAGCGCAATTCAATACTAGTGAAGCGCATCTAAGGCTTAATGAACCTTAGAGACAAAAGACAATAGCTGATCAAAACACGTATTTTCTACTTTGGTAACGTGTTATTTTCAACAAATATAATGGCCGAAAATCATAAAAATAGGGAAAAACCCATTAAATAACGGCCCATATAGCTTTTCCTATAAATACAAAGGGAAGGCGTACGGAAAAGGGATCACTTTCTGACTTCCGTACCAAAACTCTGCCGAAATTCAGAGCTAAAGTCCCCTATTGTCTTATCCTACGCATAAATTAAATACATTATCATCACCCCTCTTTGTGCTACTACTTACTTGAGCGTCGGAGAGCCAAATCCAGAGGAAGCCCCCCGTTCCCCTCTGGATTTGGTCGTGCAGGTATACCAACGAGGACCGAGAAGAATCGCTCGACGAGCACCGTCCCATCATCTGAGAGCTTGAGTCGCCTTTACCCTGAGCCAAGGAAGACTAGAGTGAACCAGAGCCACTCGTCGAGGTGTGTTGACTTGACGAGGAACTTGGGCTTCAACACTGGCGCCGACCGTGGGGAGTCACTCACACATTCAGCAAACACAAGAAACCGAATGGCGAGCCGGAACACAACACAGAGCAGGCGCCCTAATGATAGCCCGCCAGCGAGATGTCGACGAGAGGGTGGATCGCGCATGGGAACTGTGTCAGTAGAGGAGCCTACTCAGCGAAGCCGAAACGTCGCCTTGACTGCAGATATGTACGAATTCCACGAGTTTCATCGTTTCCAGGCATCCAAGCGGCAACAAGAGCAGCTTGAGCGGCGCCTCCGTCGCGAGGAGGCAGAGCGACAGCATCAAGAGGACGAGGAGGCATTGGCCCGCCTACGAGAGGAGTCCCGAGCCGCCAGAGAACGTGAGCTCGCGTGTTTAGATGTTGAACCTCGGCGCAATGCCCTAGCGCATAGGGGAGTGTGTAACTCCGCGCCCCCGAGGTATATGGAGGGGGATCTGCCGCACCCTCGAGTACTCGACGCCCACAGAGCCAACAGCCTTCGTCCGAATGCTCCGCTCTTCGAGCCTCAACGACCTCCTCCTCGAGCACATGAGCTCCACATGCCACCCGTAGCACACGAGCCGCAGCGTGAACATTATTTGCCTCCAAACTATGCGCCGAACCTCGCCGATTGCCACCCGATCCCATATCAGGCGCCCGAGCACTATAGTCATGAACACTTTGGGGCATCTCGACCACTAGCCCCATATAATCCTTTACCGGCTCCCAACCATGGCCACTACTTCAGTGCAGGGTTGATCTCCCGGGGAGCCACCATATTCGCGGATCATATCATGCATACTCCCGTTCGCGAAGACTTCAAGTACCCGACCTCGAAGGAGTATTCCGGTAACGATGACCCACGGGACCACGTCAACCGGTACAGGTACGCCATGCTGGCGTGCAATGCCGACGATGCCACGATGTGCAAGGGGTTCCAAACACTCCGTCAGGGACTGCTCTCTCTTGGATCCTGTCTTTGCCTAAACGAACCATCCAAAACTTCGACGACCTGGAGGAGCGCTTTGTTACTCATTTCAGCGCCTCCAAGAAGCGAAAGGTGACGATGCTGCAGACACAGGGTGTCAAGCAAAAAGTGGGCGAGAGCCTGGAGAACTACGTCAAGAGGTTCACTGCCATAGCACTCGAAGCGCATGATTTCACTAAGGATGGCGCTCGGCAGGCGTTCTTCGGTGGACTGCTCGACGATACTGATTTCAAAGACAGGCTCGGGCGGAAAAAATCAATGATAGGGATGCCTATCTCAGCTATGATCGTATGCTCCAGCAGGC
>NW_027368055.1:0-52617 GCF_046119375.1 Phyllobates terribilis | reverse complement strand
AAATCAAAGAAGTGGATTTCCATCCAAATTAATCTCGTTTTTCGTTTCTCTCTTCTCCAAAAGAGTGAATTTCCATCCACTCTCTTTTTGCAATCTTCCACAAACTTGAGTATCTGTCTTACCCTCTCTCTTTCTGGTTCTCCAAGATCCTGAGATTGTTCTGAACTTATAGTGTTGCCATCTTCTTGCTCAGTCTGGGATCCAACTGAATCAGGATGTCCAATAGTTTCGTTCTCATTTTCTTGAGCCTGGTGCAAATTTGAGTTCAAATTTGGATCAACACTCTCACTTTGCAATCTTCCACCAAACGTTCATGATTGCAGCTTGCTAGACACTCATCTTATAATTCCCTCCGCATATTCGGTAATCCCTAAATCTCAAAGTTGATCTTACTCCATATTGATGAAACATGTACAGAGCAAGAAGTACCACCAATTCAACATATTACTCAACAGCTCCAGCACTCACCAATATGACTATATCATAAGATCTGTGGAAAAAATCAAAATCATATAGAACAGTAAAAATCTTCAGCAAGAATACAACCAAGCTAGTTAATAAATTGCAAGAAAATGTCATAAATCAACACTTCAATCCACACTTATTCAGACTGATCGGGAGCCTGATCCATCTTTTCGAAAATTCCAGCGGTATTATACAAAAATTCGAGATTATAAGAGGGAAACAGCGTAAGTATTAGAGAGTCAAATTACCAAAAGTGAACAATGCCACAAGTCTAAAACCGTGAAAAATAAAGGAAACAGTCGATTAGATATAAAAATATGAACAAGGGATGTGAACTCAAAATCAATCTGAATAAATACGAAAACAAATGTGCATCCAAATTGTTTGAATTAAGTAACCATTTGTTTGAAATTTTCTGAAACTTCAACGAAATTAGGGTCAGGGTATAGGAATTCTAACTAAAAGAGTGAATTTCCATCCAAATTAATTTGAAGAGAAAGGAAGGGGAAGAAGAAAAATGATTTTAACAGATTGCCAGAAAACGATTTTCATCCAAATTGCCAGAAAACGATTCGCACAAAATCGACATTCAGCAGTTGTGCCAATAAACGATTTGACATTCAGCTGTACAGAAAGCCAGAAAATGATTCAACATTCAGCTGTGCACAAAATCGACATTCGATCGCCTCTTCTCCTTCGTTTCTTCTTCTCGACCTCTTCGCTGCAACCCAGATCTGCCTCTTCGTTGGGGACCTTGCTGCGTAGACCAGAAAAATTCAAATTGAGCAGGAAGAAAAAGGAAGGGAAGAAGAAAAAGATCTGGGCGAAGAAACCCTAATCCCGCAAAAAAATTTGCAACCCAGATCTTCCTCTTTCATTCCAGATTAGAACGTTTTCCATTTTGTTCTTCACCTCTTGCGGTAGATAGTGACTAAGGGCAATTTTGGATTTTTTAAAAGATATTAGGGGTAAAATGGAGAATTGACCATTTTAACAGAAATTCAGACGGAAAACGTTGATGGGTGGCTCTTTGTAATAAAAGTTCGATAATTGGGTGATTCGGAATAATTTCGCATATAAAGGGTGGTTCCATGCAAATTCGGCCATATAAGGGATGGTTCCGTGCAAAAACGCCTTTTATTTAATAAAATAATACACATGAAACAAATAAAAAGGTAATAAATTAAAACAAATGATGATATGTACACATGAAACAAATATCATAGACGGTCTCGTGGTCAAAGGTTGAACCCGAGCCTCCCGAGTTCGAATCCCAGCGTCCCCATATATTTCCTCAATTTTTGAACAGTAAAGTGATTTAAAAAAAATGATGATATGTACACATGAAACAAATAGCGTAGATGGTTGAAGGTTGAACCCGAACCTCCGGTTTTGAATCCCAGCGCCCCCCAAAAATTTTCTAAGTTTTCTCTTAAAAAAATAGTAAATTCTTCACTTCATCTAAGGGCAAAATAGTAAATTCATCTATTTTTAACGGAATAAAGGACATGAGTGGGGATTGCTAACAGAAGCAATACAAGGGGTAGAGCTTTATAAATAGTGATATAAGGGGTGTTTTAAGTCAAATTCACCCATATAAGGGGTGTTTGTTAGCAAATTTCTCTAACAATTACTCAAAAAGACGGTCTAAACAAAAGCATCATGCCTATAACGATCAAAATACGGAATATTTTCATGCCATTGCAAAAATCAAAACATACCACCTGGCGATACATTCCTTCCAAATGACTTCCAATCTTGTCCTTCATTCTCAAGAAGTAATCTCGGACGCTATTCCAATGGAACTTAAAAATAGGCTTACTTTGGATCAAAACATATTCATCTCTTTTGAAGATCTCTCCAATATTCCCACAGTAATAACTGCTGAAGAAAACAACTTTCTGACCAAAACCCCGACTTTAACTGAAGTTAAAATAACAGTCTTTGAACAACTACCTGATAAAACACCAGGACCCGACGGATTTTCGATTGATTTTTACAATTTTTTTGGAAATTTATCTATCCTTCTCTATTTGAGGCTATTAAAGCTTTTTTCCATTCAAGACCAATTCTTTCACACTGGAATCATTCTTTCGTAACGCTGATTCCTGAAAAAGACACTCCCATTACAATTAATGATTACATACCGATTGGGCTTTGTAATTCCTCCTATAAGATCATCTCCAAAATATTAGCCAACAGATTAAAACTATTCTTCCTAAAATCATTTCTCCTTTCCAGATCGGATTTGTTGAAGGTAGAATTATCCACGACAATATTAGCAGCACACGAAAATCTTCCATTCCTTTCACAAGCGTAATAAAAAGAAAGATAACATGATGGCTATAAAATTGTTATGGAAAAGGCATATGACAAACTGGATTGGAACTTTCTCTTTAAAATTCTTTCAAGTTTGGATTCTCGGATAACTGGATCTCCTTGATCAAACAATGCATTACCACCCTGAGAATCTCGATCCTTGTTAATAATCAGCCCGGTCCCGAATTTTCCCCTTCATGTGGTCTTCGATAAGTGGACCCTATTGTCCCATTCCTTTTTATCATTGCCATGGAATTCTTTGCCAGAGCCATGACTAAATTTGCTGCTCAATCCCGCCTTATTGGAATAAATCTTGTTCCTAATGGTTGTTCCATTCCCTTCTTAAGGTTTACTGATGACACGCTTATTTTTGCAGAAGCGAAACCTCAAAACATACATTTTATTAAAAAAATTCTTCAAAAATTCCCTACGCAGAGCGGACTAAAGATCAATTTTCATAAAAGCTCTATCCAATTTTCTAAAGGTGTCCCTGGTTGCTCCCAGAGATCTCTTGCTGCGGAATTAAACATCCCTATAACCACAAAAATGAAAAAATATCTAGGTATCCCAATACTCATGGCCGTGTTTGTAACAATCTTTTTGATGATTACATCTCTAATCTTAAAAAATAATTAGCCAAATGAAAAGCTAACTCTCTATCCTAAGCTGAGAGAATCCAATTAATTTAGAGTAATCTCTCGTTAAAACTCAATTACTTGATGCATTGTTTCCTTCTCCCAAAAGGTGTTTGTCTAAACATTGATGACATTCACACGATTTTTTTTTGGAATAAACAAAACCAGAATTTCCGTCCTTTGATTAGTTGGAACAATATTTGTAAACCGAAAGGTGAAAGTGGTGTTGGTTTGCGACTAACACATAAAAATAATGAAGCACTCCAAATGAAAATACTTTAGAAAATTCTAACCAATCCAAATTCTCTCTGAACCACAATTATTTATGAAAAATATTTAGCTAATTCTCTCTGGCAATTTAACCGCCTGCTCTCTATCAGAAACAAATTTAAATGCCTTATTAAATGGCAGATCGATAATGACACTAAAATCAAATTGTGGAATGATAAATGGCATCACAACCTGGATTTGTCCAATTTTATTGGTTCCAACGATACAAACACTCCTCTCAATCATTTTTGGACCCCTGATAGACAATGGAATTAGTATCGGCTTAATGCTCTCCTTCCTTCTTCCATTGTTGGAAAAATTTAATCTCTCTACATTCCTTCTTTCCCCTCGGAAGATAAAACTATCTGGTTCCCTTCTAATGACGAAGAGTTTTCTTCCCAATCCGCTTTTCATGCTTCCAGATCTTCCAATAATTTTATCATGCCGATTAATTTTTGGAAGCTTGACCTTCCCCCTAAAATTAAGAACTTCGTCTGGAAGTCTAGTTCTGATTGACTGCCGACTTCTGAAAGACTTAATAGATTTTTCATCATTTCCCTGCTCAATGCTCCCTATGTCATAGATCAATTGAATATCTTTTTCAATTGCTCCTTTAGAAAAGAAAACTGGGATCTCTTATTCTCTGATTGATTCAGGAGATTTCCTCACATCCCTTCAGAACTTTATGAACTCCAACACTAACGTCCTTCTTGCTTTCTTTATTTGGTGGAAGTTGTGGCAAACTAAAAATAACATTATATTAGAAATGAGGAAACACCTAGAACTGCGCGTTTTAATTCTATTATCGCAACTGCCCTGACTCAATTTGATCTTTGAAAAAGAACGATATTAGAAACTCACAGATTGAGGATTCCAAAGCTAGCCCTCCAAGGAATACGTCTTGTAAATCAAGAAAGGGCTGGATTAAGCCTCCTCGAAACTGGATTAAAGTTAACTTTGATGACTCCTTCAAGGATAGCTCTCGCTATTTTGCTTTTATAATTAGAGATCAAACTGGAAAAATCATCCAAGCTGAAACTCGAGAAGTACATGCTTCAAATGCTCTCCAGGTCAAAGCTTTAGTTGCTCTTGCAGGAGTTAAGGCTGCTATTGTCTTTGGTTCCCCTTTTGTCGTCGTTGAAGGTGCAATCTCACGGTTATTAATAGTTTAAAACGCACGTGGAAGGCTCCATGAGAAATATACCCAACCATTCAAGACATCCACACATTGAGCTCTTCTATCCAGGCGATCAAATTCATTCACATTAAACGTCTCGATAACCAAGCAACTGATTTCCTTTCTAAATCCAGATGTAACTCTACAGTGATTTCAAAAGTAATTAGCAGATTCTCTTCTAACCCAATGGTAGACCGACAAGAGATCCTCAACAACCATTTTCACCCAGAGTGTGGAATTTTGTAAAAATCATCCGCTTAGATGATTTAGGTTATCTCTACAAGATGAACCTTTGTATTGCTTGTTAAAAAAAAAACAGACTAGAGTGGTAAGATATGTATTTTATAAGAAGTTAGGGTGCTTTAGTGAAAATTGGATTTATCCTTTTTTCAGGAAAGAGTAGTATTTTCGGGAAAAAGGATATCATTTCCGGTTCATACCTAAAACGTTGGATATTTCTCAACCGACATATCTAAGCCGTCCATTCTCTTACGTCTACATATTATTACTCCTGAGAGCCTCAGAGGGTTATCTGTTCTCGACGGCTAAACTAATCTAGGGTTTCTGAATTGGCCGCTCCGCAGGTACGTTCTTCACTTCTTATCTCTTCGTGTTATCGTGTCAATCCTTTCTAGCTTCGAGTTCAGTGTCAGATTGATTGGATTTCAAATCGTATTGCCTCGATTGAGGGAAGAATCGTTTTTCGTTTTCTAAAGATCTAAGTTTTCGGTGGTATCATGAAATTGGAAATTGAATTGACAAATTGATGATGCCTATTAGGCGTTATTTAGGTTCGTTCAATTTCACTTCTAGAGCGTTTTAGAAGCTCAATTTTTTTGAACAAGGATTTTAATCGACCTTATTGGCTCTAGTGAGGAGAATTTGTTCTTTTGTACTTTAAAGATCTAGGCTTTCGGTCCTCTCAGAATGGTTTTCTCGTCATATTTTGGATTATGAGAATTTAGAACCTAATTCGAGTTTATCAAAGACTTCAAGTTTTGAACTGATTGTCGTAATGGGTTCAATGTGTTATTGTTCTCTATTGGCATATTGAATGATACCTAGCTGTCTGCTTAACAGATCGTTTGCTTCTTTCTCAATTTTTACTAGAAATCGTGGTCTGAAGATGTGCAGTTCTCTCTAATTTCCCTTTGCTCTTGCAGGCAACATGCCTCGATATGAAGATCGTTACAGTACGCGCCTCTATGTAGGACACCTTTCCTCACGAACCCGGTCCCGTGACTTGGAAGATCTCTTCAGTCGTTATGGGAGGTAAATGGAAGTTTAGTACATCATGTAGCTCTCCTATCTCGTATAATCTGCACAAAGAGATCTAATTGCAATCTGAACTCCTTAATTTATTATCTCCAATTCACCATATCAGAGATGCAATTTCTTTTCTTTTCCCTCCAGGCTACAATCCTGCCCTTATAGCGTTTTCCCTACCTATTTGTGAACTCTTAGGTTGTTTCCAGTTGACCTGACATGCTAAGTGCGTCATGCGTCTTGCTTTTTTTAGGAATTATGTGTCTTGACAACTTGCTACTCTAGCGGTCCTAAGTAAATCCTTCTTAAAAAGGATGGAAATATGCGGGCCTTGGAATTAATATGTGGAAATGTTTGTTGAAGAAGCATTGCAACCGTAGTCCTGTCATTTTGTTTAACTTGAATATCTTGTTGAAGGTTTTGTGGCTTTTGCCGAACCTGGAGGTCTGTGGTGAGATGTAGCCCTTGGTGAATTGGTGATGTTGCCATATAGGAGACTTTGGCGATTCTTTCTATAATATATAAGCCTGTTTTAATCAAATTGGCAACTCTCAAAGTGGTGTTTAGTTCATCTATGAGGGGCGAGGTATCAACCCTTTGGTAGTTTTGTGATGATGGCCTTACTCTTTATGACAACCATTTGCGCAGAGTACGTGACGTGGACATGAAGCGAGATTATGCATTCGTCGTACGTTTTCCCCTCTCTCTCTCTCTCAATTTATTCTTAACCTTTTCAAAATATGAGCCCCTCGTGGATTTTGCTTCTTTGACAATATGGAAACAGGACTTTAGCGACCCCCGGGATGCAGATGATGCAAGATACAGCTTAAATGGGCGAGATGTTGATGGCAGTCGAATCATTGTTGAAGTTTCAAGGGGGGTAAGTTCTCTCTTGAATAACCAATGGTACTTTTTCTATATCAGTTGAAGCACTGACGGTTCGTGTTGTGTTTACTGTAGGGGCCACGTGGGCCAGGTGGATCACGTGACTCACGTGATCATGGAGGGAGGGGCCCGCCTCCAGGCTCGGGGAGGTGCTTCAACTGTGGGATCGATGGCCACTGGGCTCGGGATTGCAAAGCTGGTGACTGGAAGAACAAGTGCTACCGCTGTGGAGAGCGCGGTCATGTTGAAAGAAATTGCCAGAATAGTCCAAAGAAACTCAAGTAATAATGCTCTTATTTTATTCCTTCTCTTGTGCAAAACAAGTCAATATTTATAATCTGATGTATCTTTGTTGGAACAGACGTGGCAGGAGCTACTCAAGGTCACCATCTCCTCGTCCTCGCCGTGGCCGTAGTCCAAGCAGGAGCCGCAGCTACAGGTACTTTATAAATAACTGTTTGTTTGCTTGGTTGAATTTTTTTGAGGAAAAATTTCTCATGTTATCAAGAGTTATCTTGCTTCATAGCTATAGAATTTGTTTCCTTCTAGTCATTTTAGCATGTTTGATTACCCTTCTCATTTCCCAATTTCAGTTAATTAGTTGTTGGGTTACTGATTATTCTCTTGATTCGTCTGGGTATATAGCTTCTTATATTTGAATTTATCCGTTTGCAGCCGGTCTAGGTCACCTCCAAGGAGGGAAAGAGCCATAGACAGGTCAAGGAGCCCCCGGCGCAGCAGGAGCCCAAAACGCAGCGTATCCCCACCAGTGTCGAGGGGAAGGAAGCACAGCCCAACACCAGATGACAGAAGCCCACGTGGCAGAGTGAGCCTCTCCCCCAGGCCCAATGGATCAGACTATGGTGACAGCCCCAGGCCCAAAAGCAGAAGCCCACCACCAGCTGAGGCAGACAGCCCTCAGGAGAGAGGAGAGCGCAGTCCCATGGAGACCAACGGTGATGGAGTTCATAGCCCCAGCCCAGCCCCCAGGAACGATGATGAAGACGCTTCCCCTAGAGGCAGTCAATAATCTGGCTGGATTCCAACAAAGCTCAAACTATGCTAGTTTTAATTTCCGTGTGTTGCGGTAACATCCTAAACATACTGTTGTGTTGAACTGCATTTGCGACTTTCTTGCTACTTTTAGTTTTGAACCTGTCTTGTTTTATGCTTTAGTTGAGGCGCTTCATAAAGTATATGGATGGATTTTTGGACCAGTTTTTGTACTTTCTGCTATATGTTTACTATGAGGTTGTTAAAGGTAGTGGGTGAATGTTATTTACAGGAGCTTTCACAAACAGTTAGATTAAATTGATACCATATAATCTGTTAGCCTGTTTGATTTCTATATTAGAATATCGGATATGAATATTAGATATGGAAGTATATAAATATCACTTACATGATAATGATATCCCCTCTTCAATGGTGAGCATTTGGGGTCTTTCGGTTCGGCCATTTTAAGTGCTTCTGAGTACTTTTTTACTTTTTTTTTCCCAAATAAGTAACTTTTGGATTCGTTCGGTTCGGCTACTTAAAAACAAAAATAAGTAACTGCAAGTACTTATTTTGCTTAGATCTAAAAGCATTCTCATCATACTTTTCATAGAATTGAAGTACTTCTCATCATACTTTTCATAGAATTGAAGTACTTTGTGCAACCCAGTTTACATTAAGATCCCTCCTCGTTCATTTTCCCCCCGACAGTTTTGGTACTCGTTCTTATTTTTCCCCGACATTCTCCTCTGATACACCTCTTCCTCGGCTCCGGCGAGCATTGAAGAGCTTCCTCCTGCCATCCTTCCGCGTGTGTTCGTCTTCCACCGAGAGCTCTCCTTATCGTCATTCCGACTGCGAATTAGGGATTATTCCCCTGAAATTTCTCCTCACCGTCCTTCCGTCTGTGTTCTTCTTCCCCGATACTTCTCCTGATCGACGTTTTCCCTTGCGTTTTACTTCCAGGTCAGTAAATTTCTCCTCACTCGCCCTTCTCCTCTGATTCTTCGCTCTCTTGTAAATTAGGGCTTGTGAATGAGGGTCGTTGTCAATTAATTCCAATCTTTAGGGCTTGTGAAGTATTATGCTCAGTTTTCTCAATCCTTCCGCGTGTGTTCCTCATTTGACCTGCTGTATTTTGGTTGAGTTCCTCATTTGACCTGGTGCATAATACTTCTCCTGATCGACGACTGTATTCTGAGCAGAACTATTTTGGTTAGTGCATAATCCTGGTGCATAATAGTTCTGAGCATAATACTTCAAGTCTATTTTGGTTGAGTTCCTCATTTGACCTGGTGCATAATTTTTTTAGAGACAACTAGTTCTGAGCATAAACGTCGATCAGGAGAAGTATTATGCTCAGAATTGATTCTTCGCTCCATGAATGTTAAAAACAACTAGTTCTTTAGCATCATTAATCATCTTGCTTTCCTGTAAATGAACACACAAAAAAAAGAAGCAAGACTTGTATTAATAATCTGACAGTAAGAATTGAAAGATTATTCAAGTCTATATGACATAGAGGCGAATCTTGATTCCAAATGAGCTAAAGAACTAGCTGCTGTTTGTTAAGTTCTGCTGATGTTTTGTAAAGATTGGATATACATATTGAACGACAACTAGTTCTTTAGGGCTTGTGAGTTCTGCTGATGTTTTGTAAACAGCAATAGAACGACAACTAGTTCTTTAGGGCTTGTGAAGTATTATGCTCAGTTTTCTCAATTTGTATATCCAATCTTTATAATAAAGATTTGTAGAGAAAGAATTTGACGTCTAAGAGCAATAGTACAGTAACTCAAACCATGAAAAAGGAATAACCCCAATTCAGAATATTCAATGTGACCTGTATATGAATTGAGAGAAGATTCCAGTCTAATTATCTCTACAGCATAAATTTCAGTGTAAATTTCTAGTGTATGGGTCTGTTGTATATACTTGACATCCAAGAGCAATAGTTATGGGTCTGATTATGGGTCTGTTGTAAATTTCTAGTGTATGGGTCTGTTGTATATATTTGTCTGCTGAAATTTCAGTGTAAATTTCAGTGTATGGGTCTGTTTAAATATCAGTGTAAATTACAGTGTATATTTGTAGTGTATGGGTCTAATTTTCTCTACAGAATTTTTCAGTCCAATTCGATTATAGAAGTTGTTTTTAACATTAATATGTGTAAATTTTGGTTTATAGAAGTTGTTTTTTACTCCAGCTGTAAGTTCTGCTGATGTTTTGTAAGTTCTGTTGTCGTTCTATTGCTGTTTGCTGTTTGTTAAGGAAACCAATGTTGTTTGCTGTTTGTTAAGGAAACCAATGTTGTTGTTTGCTGTCGTGCAATATCTTGTTGTCGTTCAATATCTTGTTGTTTGCTGTTTGTTAAGGAAACCAATGTTGATGTGTTGTATGTAGGAGTACTCTGAATTTTGTGTGTTGATACTGTATGAGTACTTTGAATTTAAACAATGCCATCTGTATGAGTACTCTGAATTTTGTGTGCTGATACTGTATGAGTACTCTGAATTTTGTGTGCTGATACTGTGAATGTATTGTCTGAATTTAAACAATGCTGGACTGGCTGGCTGAAGCATGAATTTAGACAATGCTGAATTTTGTGTACTATGAATGTATTGTCTGAATTTAAACAATGCTGGACTGGCTGGCTGAAGCATGAATTTAAACAATGTTGAATTTTGTGCATTTTAGGATGTCGGATGGCGAGAACTCCTACAACGCCGACGAAGAGGCACTCCAAATGATACAAGAAGAAGAAGTGTATGAGCGTAACTACGGAGGCCTACCACGTGAAGTCTTGGAAACGATGACTGATTACAGTCCATCGTCAAATGGATCACCACCCCGGACCTACCCCAAAACCCAACCCGCTATTCTATTCAATTAAGTAATGACCCCTGGTATATGCATGAACAACTGTTGATGGTATTGGAAACGAAAGTAATACGTGCTGAGACGAAGATTGAACAACTAACTAACATGGTTGCAAGTCTAGAAAATAAACTACGGGTCGCTGAGGAGAGGATTGGACAACTAAGTATAATGTTGAAGAAGTTGTAACTCCGTACGTTGTAACTCTGTTGGTTGTTGAACATTTTATAAAAGTTTGTATGATAACACTACTTTTGGCAGTATTGTGTTGTTCTAAAGTTCGAAAAGACCTTAGTGTATTGTCATGTATCCAATTGTTGCAATGAATGTAATGTCATGACGTTTTTTGTTATTTCTCTTCGTTTTGTGATGGGCTACAGCTTGCAATCGTTAGTGTGTACTCGAAAAAACAACAAACACATTGAAAAACAACAATGACCATTAAGCATTGAAACCTGCAACAAGAACATTGAAAAACAACAATGACCATTAAGCATTGAAACCTGCATCAAGAACATTGAAAACAATGACCATTAAGTATTGAAACCTGCAACAAGAACATTGAAAAACGACAACCAACAACTGGATAATACACTACTTGACACACTCAATCCATGAAATTCTGTGGAACTCGGGCAAGGAATTGAGCCGTGCTAGAGTGCATTGGACGGTCCCTAAATTTCTCATACTCTGGGAGACATGTGGTTGTCCACCATTCAGCATCATCAATAGGATGATGGGGTTCCGGATATTCGGTTTGGAACCTTGTCCATTCGACATAGAGTTGTTTGAGAATGTTGAACCTTAACTTCAACACGCTTGGTCGTTTCATAATATTCCTTACTGATGTGGCCTCGTTAACCTTTTCTGCTACAAATTCCCAATCTGTTTCAGTACGCCAAAACATCTCTCAATTGTAGTTCGTAAAGACGAATGGATCTGGTTGAATCCTTCTTCAGCGTTTTGTGGGACCTCTTTTTGAAATTGTGACTTGTGATATTTGACTTTGGAATACGGCACCATATAACCCTGCTTATCCGCATAACCTTTGTCCAAGAGGTAATACTTGCCTGAATATTTTAACAAATTATTGACAACTATGAATGGGTCAAAAACCGAATTCAAGTACAAATGTACCAAATACATCACCTGGAGGTGGGTGTGGGAAGTTAAAACCTGGTGTATTAACGGCATGATCAAACACCCTAGCGTCATGTGCGCTACCTTCCCACCCTGTGTGCACAAAGGTGAAATACATGTCGAAATCGCACACTCCCATGACGTTAAAGGAACAATATTTCTTTCGTCCAAAGAATGGATATTGCTCGGCTTCAGGTATACAAGCATCAATGTGTGTCCCGTCTATGCAACCAATTGCATCCTGCATTCGTCGGTCCAAAATGTAAGGATTGTAATTAACTTATAAATTCTAAAACTTGAAAGATGATCTAAAACAAATACATAACACATACCTTGAACAAGTCATACCTCTCCTGACATTGAATTTTCATAGGAACTTCTCTAAAACGTCTATCACGTGGTTGTATAAGCTTCCGCACAAGACCGTTGAATCCATTTTCTCGTCCAACCAAAGTTTCAAGAACTTCATGAATAACCCGACTAATAGTATCTCCGGATCTTTGAAAACGCTCACATACAACTCTATTTGAGGCTCCTAAAGCAATCGTGTATAGAAAAATCCCGACTTTCTCTAATATGCTCATATTTCTAGATGGTGTAAGACCATAATTCATCAAATCCATGCATAAACCATATAATACATGCCTCTCCATTCTAAATGCATTCAGGCATCTAACGTCTGACTGCGAACCCATTATCTCATTCATCCACATAATACCCGTTTGAATTGAATCAAAATATGGAACCTTAATTAAGTACCTCGTATTGTACATTGCAAGTGCTCCTACAACCATGTCTATCCACACCTTCACTTGAGGATACCACTTCCTCCTAAGTTGCTTCTTGTTCCTCACAAGACCCTTATGCTTATCCCTACAACCAGGTCTAGCCATCTTGCTTTAATATCCTTGCAAAACAATATAATGGACATATGAAACAAAAGTAATCATAATGAAAGAGTCCAAAACAATATACAGTGACAAGAAATCAGAAATGAAACAATAAAGTAAGAGCCCAAAAGATTGGAAATTTGTCAGCGACACACAATTCATAGAGTGAGCTTAAAATCTTGCATCTACCAAAACAAAAATTGTCTCAGCCTCACACAATCCAATGACTTAAAATCTCAATTCACCAAAACAATCGAAAGTTGAACTACACCATTGTCTGACTAAAACTATTCAGGCCCCATCTCTCTCACACACTCATGCTTCAGCAAGCCCGCTTTATGATCGTCGTTGTCGATCTTCATGAAAGTGCGAAGCTTATCAGGCTTTTGCAACTCGGTCATCGCGAAATACCACACCCTAGACTCGGCTTCAACGATGCAACTGTCAACTAGACGCTCAAGTACCTTAATGCCGTCATCATAAGCTTTATCAGTAACTCCTTCTATGTCTCTCCTCATCAGAGCTACCATTTCCTTCCCCGATTCTGCAAGGGAGGCTAACTTCTCTTGCATAACCACATCTGTTGATAACGGTCTTCTTCTTTTCCTGTCATGTCGTCCCGCCTTTGGATCCCCCCTTGAAGTTTCTTTCCCAGCGTGTGACTCGGGAGTTGATTGAGTGTCCATACTTGTAAGGGTTGTGTTAACGTCTTCTTCATTCTCTTCATCCTCTGTTCCAAAAGAAGGATAATATTGGATTTCTTTTCGAATACTAGACTTATAACTTGACAATTAAAATATATGCTACCATATACGATATAATCACCTTCAATCATCTCAGATGCTTCTATTCCTTCAATACCGGGCAACAAAGGCAAAGAATTTACATCCATTGATGCAGAAACAACATGCTTCCCACTTGCAGCATAAGAACCGTAAATTTCATCCCACAAATCACACAACTCAGGATTCACACCGTGCCTCCTAAACGTAGTGTACACCGTTCCCAGCTCCTAAACGCTCGTAATCACCCAATACTCAATTATAATGGACATATATATTCAAATTCTAATTTGTAAACTTGCAAATCAATCTTACGTACCAATTTTTTTCCTGCCACCACTCCTCATCCGCAATGATTCTACCCGTAAGCTCATCCCATCCCATACCGCTCTCCAAATATGTGATTTTACCCCAGCTACTCCAAAGCTTTCTTTGGCTATTAAGTTTGTTCTGGGCAGTCTTCGAAGAGATATTTTGCTTAGCCCTCTTCAAAAATTCAGCACACACTTCCTCCCATCTCCACGACACATTGAATCCATTCATTGATCTAAAATATTTTAACGATTCAAAGAACAATATAGTACTTTTTAGAGTCCATTTGAACGTCTTATCCTTCTCACCACTCTGTTCGCTTGCAATTCCCTTACCCTTTACAATCGCATTCGCACATCCATATCCCTTTCCCTTTTCCTTTCCATTTTGTTGGTCGCAATCTCCTTCATCCATTCTGAGATTATATTAAACGATATTCAACAACACTACAAGTATTGGATTAAATTCAACAACTCTACAAGTATCGGAGCAAATCAGTATAGTAAATCAGTGTAGGAAATTGTCAGTCAATCTAATTAACAATCTCTGGTTGCCGGGTAGTACAATCATGAAGAAAACTATCAAGTCAGGTAAATGTTGAAAGACCATATCTATAACTATACATTTAGTAGTGTGGTGTTTGGAACACAAAATTATCGGCATTGAATACAGAAGGCCAATCTTTGGGTGCCGGATTTCAGTGCTTAATGTCAAAATTAGTAGTGTGGTGAGCTCAGAAATTTTAACAACCATTGAATACAGAAGGCCAAAAAAAACGAGTGCTCACTGATCTCAGATGATCAGAAATTTTAACAACCTGGTGCAGTTTTAGCTCACTGATCTTAGAAAATTTAACAACCATCAGAAAATTACCTGCAGTTTGAGCTCACTAATCTCAGATGCTCTGGCGGAGACCTGGTGCTGGCGGAGACCTAGTGGAGGCTGGGCTTTTAGGAGATCTGGCGGAGACTAGTGCTGCGAGGTGAGCAACAGCTGGGAACGGCGGAGAAGCTACGAAACGGCGGAGAAGGACAGCGCCGGAGATGAGGAAGGCCAGAGAAGATGAACGCCGGAGATGCTACGGACTGACGGAGATGGATCCAGCGCCGGAGAATCTCGGGAAGGCCAGCAAATTTGAACGCCGGAGCAGAGCACCAAGTGGAACGGCGGGGAAGAATATGGAGCTGAATGAGTTCTGAGGGACGCCGGAGAAGCTGCGGAACGCAGCGGAAAACTCACAGAAGAAGACTCTAGTGGAATGGCGGGGAAGAATATGGAGCTGTGAATGAGTTCTGAGGCCGGCTACACAATGGGTCTATTAGGGTATATTTGTTAGGGGTATTTTGGGAGTTCACACATATTTGGAGGGTAAATATGATATTTTTTAATTTTTTTCATTACTTTCAGCATTGACATACCGAACGTGTAAACAGAAAATAAGTACAAATAAAAGTTACAGCATCTGCATCTATAATAAATACCAGCATCAGCATCAGCATCAGCAACAGCAACAACAACAGCAACAAACAACATAACTATCCGAACAGACCCCTGGTCTAGTGATTTTTAAAATGGTAAGGTCTAAGATTATGTTTATGTTGTATTTTGTTAGAAACTATTAGAAGTTAAGGATTTTTAATTTAATCAGGTTTATAATAGAAAACTAGTGTATATCCCGTGCCATGCACGTGAATATTTTAATATATAAACTATAAAAAATTTATTATTAGAGAGTTTATTATAGATGTGATATTTGATTAAGTTGTAAGATTTAATGAGATGATAAATAGTTATTAAATAATACAAATAGTGCAAATTGATATAATTTTCATTAACACTTTTCTATGTTTTTTAATTAGAAGATGATCTTTTAATTACTTTATACTATACTATCATAGGATAAGAGAGATTTAGGAGATGTAGTTTTAAAATAAACTAAACTAAAATAAAATCTTATAAATAAATAATATTATATTATTTTATTATAAGATAAGAGAGATTTAAGAGATATAATTTGATATTATATTGTATTATCATAAGATAAGAGATTTTAGGAGATATGATTTTATAATAAAATAAAATAAAATATTCTAAACTTTACATGGTCGTGCCATGCATAGAAAATAATATTTATATATTAAATAATATTTTATAAATTTTTCTGCATGTTTTTATAATATATATTTTAATATTATATACATGATTTATAAATATTATTTTATAAATCATGTATATAATTGATAAATTATTTATAAATCACTATTATTTTAACATATTAAATAATTCTTATTAATATGTTAAATAAAAGTATTTTTATTTACAATTCTAGTGTATATATCATATATGTTTTATATATTTTATTTATATCTCCTATAATAGGAGATATAAATCATTTTTTATATTCTAGTGTATTATAGAATGGTGCATACTTGTTGATGATAGTCAAAATTATTTATTTTTATTTATTATAAAATATCTAAACAATTTATTATAAACTATTATTTATTATTTATTTTTATTTATAAAAAAATCAAAATTATATCTCCTATTTTATAATATTATTTTTATAATATTATTTTATAGAAGTATTTTTCAAAAATAATTCTTCTACAATTGGATATATATAATCAGATAGTAAAATAATATTTTATAAAATCTATAAATATAATAAATAAATTAAAATAAATAAGAGATATGATTTTATAGATATACGCTAGATTTTATAAAATCTCTTATTAAATAGAAAATGGGTTAATAATAAGATTTCATAAGATTTGATTAGTATATAAATGATATATCCAAATGATAAAGAAAGAAAAAATTAAAATATTAATAAAGAGGAGAGAGAATAGTGTGGCAATAGAAGATTGACACATAAGCAATTGTGGGGTCTAATTTCTTGAGAAGGCTTGGAATATTTTAGCTTTAATATATATATTATTAAGATTAGATCTTATTTTAATTTAACAATAGATTATTAATTCTCATCCTAACATAATTGATGAATAAAAAATGAATCTGGAGACATGTGGTCATCATATATCAAGTATTACTACTATTGTTTTACCACGAATACACGTTTTATTAGAACTTAAATCTCTCTAGAAATTGGTACATGTGATTTTTAACTTTTAGTTATTGTAGGCACCCAAGTATTCTCTTTCCGATCAGGAAACAACTCCCTAAGTATCACTTGTAAGTTGTACCCGGTGTTCTAAAATTCGCATCTTAGCGAAGTGCTCTAACATTCCACCTTAGCCTCGCCTAGGTTTTGACTGAGCGTTAGTCCCATCAGTTATGACATTGAGTCTAGTAATTTTTAAAATGACAAGGTCTATGATTATGCTTACATTCTATTTTCTTAGAAACTATTAGAAGTTAAGGGTTTCTTTTAATTTAATCAGGTTTATAATAGAATATTAATCTTATTTTAACACAATTTGATTTTAATTTAACAATCATCCAAACTTAATTTGATGATAAAAAATGAATTTAGAGATAATGCAGTAATATAATAACATACAACAAGTATTATTTTTAGGAGAAAGTTAATGCTGAGATCAACCTTAAAATGCAAAATGTTTCTTAGTCGAACCTCGGTGTCCTTGTCATGAACATAGAGTAATGTTTTAAAAAAGGAAAAAAGGAAAAAAGGAAAAAAGGAAAAAAGGAAAAAAGAAAAAAAGAAAAATTGAATTATTTATAGAAATGTCACAGCCAGTGACGGATCCATTTAGGAACAAGTGGGTACTGCTCCCACTCGATTCTAAAATTTATTATATATATAAAAACAGCAAAACCTAATTTCTACTCCATCTTTCTCTTCTCTGCCCACATCTTTTCCCTCTTCCTCTCCTCTCCTCCAGTCAGCGTCAACGACACCCTCTCCTCCCGCCAGGCGACAACGTGCTGGCTTCCAGCTCCTCTCCTCCAGCTAGCTCTTTCTCCTACGAACATGCAACCTCTCCTCTTTCTCTTCTCCAGCCAGCGACAGCACCAGCAACGCCCTCTCCTCCGGCCAGGTGACGAGGCTTCCGACTCCTCCTCCTGCCAGCTCTTTCTCCTACGAACATTCAACCTCTCCTCTTTCTCTCCTCCAGCCAGCGGCAGCGGCAGCGACGCCCTCTCCTCCGGCCAGGCGACAACGTGGTGGCGGCCTTGATCGAAGTCCACTTCACTTGGAGCTAAATTAGTAGGTGCTCCTCACCTTACCTCCTCACCTCACCTTAGTTCCTTTGCTCCTCACCTCAATATGACTTTTCTTTAGGGGTGTTCATCGGGTTCGGTTTTTTCGTGTTTGAGCCAAACCGAACTGGACCAAGGGAAACCGAAACCGAACCGAACATAATCGGTTCGGTTTTCGGTTCTTGAAAATTCAAATATTCGGTTTTCAGTTTATATGGTTCGGGTTCGGTTCGGTTCGGTTCGGTTTAAACCGAATTAAAATCATTCATTTGATTCGAACTAGGAAGGTATGAATTTGTACAATTTGTTTTGTGTGTTTAGCTTAGTTCAATTAATTGTCTAATTTATTCATTTGTTCTAATTTATAACGAAGATTCGGAGAAGGATTTTTCACTCTTTTGGCCTTTGGGAGAAGTGAAACTTTGAATTGTTGGGATGAATTTTAAGACAAGAACTATGTTTTAATTTGTTTCATGTTTTGTTGTAGTCTTTTAGGTGAATAGATTGTGGAGAAATTCTTTTAAGACTTAAAAATCAAGTAAAGGGGAAAACTTTTCGGTTTTCTCGGGGTTTTCAAAGGTTTAATGTCTTCCAATCATAAATTCGGTTTTTAGGTCTAAACCGAACCTAAACCTATTAAAACCGAACCAAACCTGAACCGAACCGAACATGTACGGTTCGGTTTTCGGTTCCAAAAAATGAGTATTTTCAGTTTCAGTTTTTACGGGTTAGGTTCTGTTCGGTTTGGTTCGGTTTTGGACCGATGAACACCCCTACTTTTCTTGCATTTCTTAATGAAAATCTCAAATTCTGTTAATTTGTTAGAACTTTTGATGCTGATTTTTTTATTCTAGTTCAAGGTTGATGCTGATTTTTTGAAATTTCATATTGATACTGAATTTTATATTGGTTCAATTAGTTGATGTTGAATTTCATATTGTGTTGCTAGTGTTATTTGGTTGGTTAATTGCTTGTATGTTTGGAACTATAAAGAGACAATTTGTCAAGTTAGTAGGTTCCGTATTTCAATAACTATATATTCATGAAGATATTTGATTATTTCAGAAAAAGAAGAAGTATTTTTTAAGCAGTGCTTCAAGGAGTTCTAATTCACTGAATGTAGGATCAAGTTCTAATCTGAATCCACCAATTTATTTGAATTTAGATAGTTCTGATGATGCGGTTGATGTTGATTTTGATGAGTTGTCGACTGTTGCAGGGTTAAAAAAAACATATCTGATTATGATGTGAATGATAGAGAAAGGGTAAGGCAAAGTTATTTTCTAAAAGGGCCTTAGCAAACTAAAACTCATACTTTTCCTTCCACCGTTATAGGAACACAAAAACGCAGATTTGTTTCTGGATGGTTTAATGAGCATGCTACATGGTTAGAATATAGTATATCAAAAGATTCTGCATTTTGCTTGCCATGTTATCTGTTTAAACCTGATTATGGTGATTAAGGAGGTCATGAATAATTTGTTGGAGAAGGATTTAGAAATTGAAAGAAGAAAGACAAGTTTGATACTCATGTTGGTAATTATAATAGTGTTTATAACAACTGTGTGCGTGCTTGTCACAATCTAATGAACCAAAAACACCATATTGATGCTTGTTTAGATAAACAGTCTGATAAGAACCAGATGGATTATCGTTGTAGATTGACTGCACCAGTTGATTGTATTAGGTATTTGTTGCTTCAAGGAATGAATTTTCGTGCACATGATGAATCTAGCGAGTCAATTAATCAAGGAAACTTCATTGAGTTGTTAAAATTCCTTGATGGACATAATGAAGCAATTAAAAGTGTTATGTTGGATAATGATCCTGGGAATTTAAAATGGTATCACCGTCATTTCAGAAAGATATTATCAATGTCATTGCAGTTGAGACAACAAATGCAATCATTGCAAAAATGGGTGATGATCTGTTTACTATTTTGGTTGATGAAGCTCGTGATATATCTTTGAAAGAACAAATGGTTGTTGTTCTACGCTTTGTGGATGCTAGAGGGTGCATTGTTCAACGTTTTCTTGGTATTATTCATGTTGAAGACACTACAACTTTGTCTCTGAAAATGAATATTGATGCTCTTCTTTGTAATCATGGTTTGAGTATTTGAAGTTTACGCGGAAAGGATATGATGGAGCAAGCAATATGAGTGGCGAATTTAAGTGTTTGAAAAGTTTGATAACGATGGAGAATTTGTTCGCTTATTATGTTCACTGTTTTGCTCATCAATTGCAATCGTCACTTGTAACTGTAGCTCAATGTCATAAAAGCTAAAGAGGTTCTTCAAATGCATCTCTACAAATGTAGTTGGTGTGTCATGAAAAAGAAAAGACATGCTTCAAGAGAAATCACTTGAAAGAGTAATTGAAGGGGATTCTTGAAGGTGAAATCTTGTTTGGAAGAGGATAAAATCAAGAAGTATCATTGGCTCGAGCTAGAGTAACACGTTGGGGTTCCCATTACAAGATGGTGCTTAATTTGATTGGTTTATTTGGTCTAACAATTGATGTGCTTATAGCTATTGGAGATCATACAAAAAGTGCAAAACAACGAGCTGAAGTAGATTTAATGGGTGAATCCATTCAGTGCTTTGAGTTTGTATTCTGCTTATTTTTTATGAAAGATATTTTGGTAATTTCAAATGATTTGTCACAAGCCTTACAGAGAAAACATCAAGACATTGTTAATGCAATGACTCTTGTCAAGGTCAACAAGAGTTTACTCCAAGAAAAGAGAGATGTAGGATGTGAGCCATTTTGGGAGGAGATTTCTTCATTTTGTACAAAGTATGATATCATTGTCTCAGATGAAAATGAAATTTATGTCACACAAGGGAGATCTCGCCAAAATGTTAAAAAAATACCATTCAATATTACTATCATTTTGACATTTTCAATGAAATAATTGATATGCAACTCCAAGAGTTGAATGATCGTTTTGATGAGTTGAATACTGAGTTGTCAGTGTGCATGTCATGTCTTGATCCAAGTGATAGATTCTCGACATTTGACAAGAGAAGTTGATTCGGTTTGCGGAGTTTTATCCAAAAGACTTCAGTGACGCTTATTTGATAGCTCTTGACAATCAACTGATGTGAGCTCACATGTTGATTTTTCTAACCTTAAAGGTACCATAATTTTAGTTAATTACTTGTTCTAATACAGAATCACTTTCACACATTATAATATATTGATGTGTGCTCATACAAGAAAATTGTCAACTTCACATGTATTAATAAGCTCTCAAGAAAATTAGTTCAATTGAAAAAGCACCGTACTTATAATTTGGTGTATCTTCTTTTGAAGTTAGCTTTGCTTTTACCGGTTGCAACAACTACTGTTGAGAGGGTTTTTTCAGCTATGAAAATTGTGAAGAATTCATTGCGCAACTGACTTGGGGATGATGGGCTGAATGATTGTTCGATTGCTTATATTGAGAAAGACATAGTGAAAGATATCAAGACCGAAGATATCATTGCCAGATTTCAAAACATGACAGACTGAAGAATGTGTTTGTAACTTTAAGACTAATGGAGTAGTTTTTGTTTTAATTTAGGGATGATTTGATGAATGTGTTTGCTGTTATTTTTGCTTTTGATTATGAACCTTCTATGTTGATTTGTGCTATATCTAATTATATTTAGGCTTTTTTACCCAAATTACCCCGTTAATAATTTAATACTTTATATTCATTATTTGGAAAATGAAGTTTTTCGAATTTTTCACATTTTATAATCTAATTTCAACAAAACCCAATTCCTATATTTAGCCAATCTAGACTCTGCCTGACTATTATGAAAACACTGCTTTACCCCTGCTCACATGAGAATGGACACTTAAATGAGAAATAAGAATACATCATAGCCATTGGATTTAGAATGCCTAGGATTGAGAATGTGGTCAACAATCAACACTTTTGGTCAATGGTCAACGATCAACGTACAACCGGTCGCCTACGGTCACTGTTGATCAATGGTTGATGACGGGACGGTTGCGTAGGCAATCCGTTCAAAGTAAACCTTAGCTTACTCTCCACATGTGTAGAGCAGTAAGTAAGAGTCGATCCACAGGGAGTCTGCGAAGCTGATATTGTCTTTGCAAAACAATTAACTTCATATAAAATAAAGAGAAAAAGGGGAAATATGATTGATTGTTTGGAAAACTAATAAAAGCAAGCGCTTCGTTCTCCTAAGTATCAACCTACGAAGTTATGGGTTTGATTATCGATTTCTTATTACAAATTTGGGTTCTATCTCTATACTATATGCTATGTTTGTCCTAATCCATGTACTAAGGTTGTTAAATAGGTCAACTAGTCCTAATAGCGTCTAACCTACCAATCTATCCATGAAACTATCAAGACTAAATCCTAGGCAGCATTAAGTTCATGAATAAATAGGAAAGTGTATTGCCCTTGGTGCCTACACCTCATTAATCTCCCTATCCTACAAGTCCAACTAGTCCAAGTAGAGATTCGTGCCACTAAGTAGGCAAGGTTCTCCAACAAGGATAAACCAGACCCTGGCTATATGAAGAAAACATGTACACCTAGGTAGCTAAGCCAGATAAACATATTGCAATCAATTACTAAACAATTGACAGGACCGTGTCGTCGGGCTATCCTAGTCAAATTATTTTACTCCTCTACAGAAGTAGATTGACAAGTAGGGGTCAAATCCATGAGGAACCAAGAGTATTCAATTCTTAAGGTATTAAAGCGACTAACTAATGAAAGGTTAATGCTCTGAGAATTGTGAAAATTGATTTTGTTGTTGTGATTAATTGGGAAAACACTTCGTATGGTTGGTCGTAACCTTTCTAGCCTAATTCAATGATACTAGGTTCTTCTAATTCGGGTTCTATCTCTATTCGTAGATCCTTTATGTCTTCTAAATGCCCTGAACCATGTACTAATATTGTTGATTAGGTCAACTAGCCCTAACAACGTCTTGTCTACCAATCTAGCCTTGAAACTATCAAGACTAGATCCTAGACAATATTAAGTTCATGGGTAAATAGGAAGGTATATTGTCCTTGGCGCCTATACCTCAGTAATCTCCCTATACTACAAGTCCAACTAGTCCAAGTAGAGATTCATACTACTAAGCAGGCAAGGTTCTCCAACTAGGATAAACCAGGCCCTAACAATATTAAATCGAACTAACAACCTAGGTGATCAATCTAGAAAGTGCATTCATTTCAATTAGATATTACGCGCAAGAGATTAAAATAATAGAGATATAATTATATTAAGAACCAAGGTACAAACCTCACATTGAATTAACCCAGAGGCGCAAACCAACCACACCAAGTCAAAGGAGATTACTCCTGGCTCATTGCTAAAAAACTAATGTAATCTGAAATTGAGAATGAAGTGTGTTTAGGGAGAGGCAAAACGCTCTCCCTATTTATAAAAAATGAGCAAGCTAACCCAAAAATGTCTTTAGTGGAAGTCCAACCCGAAATAAATGTAAACCCTAGGCAAAAAGCCCACTTAAACCCTCAGAGGAAATTCTTCTCGCGACGCAGCAACGGCGGGGGCGCTGGCGCGTCTTGAGTTGGCGTGACCGCGCCACCCTCAGGAGGTGGTGCATGGTCGCGTCTTGCCCTGCACGGTCGCGCCCCAGGGAAAAATTCCCTTTTTCGCCTCTTCTTCACTTACGTTTGCTCCTCGGCACCCGCGTCTTCTCCCTTATGCTCTTAATCCTCGTGATTGTACTCTTTGCTCTTACGAAGTCTGGACTAGACATTATGCTCCGATTGTGCCTATTACGCCCATAGTTGTTGTTAATTCCTACTCCTTATGGTGTACGAGATGCCGCCAATCAACAATCAAGAGATTAAAACAACACAATAGCATATTATTAGAATCAATGGAGGAAAACTACAAAACCCATACCTCCGCAGGCCTTAGCCCAGAGAACAAAGCAAAGGAGATTACTCCCTATTCATCCTACAAAGCTATTCTATTATTCTCTGGAAAAGTGTGTGTTTGGGAGGAGGCAAAGCTCCTCTATTTATAAGAAAGCAAGACCTAATTTAATGTTTGTGGAAACCCTGACCCAAAATTGTACAAATCCTAGGTATTTAAGCCCATTTAAGCCCAACAAAGAGGGACTTGTCGCGACGCTGGCAGTAGTGAAGGTGCGAGCGTGCCTTATGTCGGCGCGGCCGCGTCGTCTGCAGAGGTCCATGCGCGGGCGCGTCTTCTGGGGCGCGATCACGCCTTTTGTAGAGAGCCATGCGCGGTCGCGCCACTGGCAGTTTCACCCCTCTTTACTTCTCTTCTTGGCCCGCACTTGATTTCCGCCTTCCGTGCCTCTTCCTTGTGCACGTAATCCTTGTATTAACTAGGAAGCTCCACGATGTCGGGATCATGGCTATATGCTCCATTTGTGACCTCTTTTGCCTATGGTTGATGCTAAAATCCACTCCTTATGATGTACAAAATGCCGCCAATCATACTCCCACACTTGAACCATTGCTCGTCCTCGAGTCATATGCATCTAACTCTTTGGCGGCCTCAGCGAGTACGGAAGCACGAAAAAAGTGGTAGTAGACCAACCCTTAGCTCATAGTACCTAGAATCATACAATAACGGGCGTAAATTCCGACTCTAGAAAATTTCTAAACATAAAGCAACTAATTGGCATCAATCACTCCTCCACACTTGAACTATGCTATTCTACGCAAGTGCATTAACTAAGAGTCTCTATGCTATGTCAAAAATGTTTCTAAGCAAATAGTATACACAAGAAGATAACGCGAGATCAAAAATAGGACATATTTTCAAGTGACATGCTCAAATTTATGAAGAGAATGTAAAATCTCCCACACCACTGAAAACAAAATAAACCAAGTCTCAACTCTAATAAGTCCAACTGCATTCTTCTAATGCCCCTTTTCATCCTACCCATACAATTTATTACATACCCAATTACTTTTCTTTAGGTAGAACCTGTCCATTTTATGGTCCAAGCTACTCTGAGACTCTTTGCTTTATAGGCCTTGAAGGATCGATCCCTCAGTTCTATTTCAACTTTGGGCACTGCGTGCTCTTACGACTTTCTTTTACTTAGAGCTCACTAACTTTATACTTTTCTTTATAATTTTTCATTTTCCATTGTAATGAAGAAGGACGGGGACAAAACTCTCAAATCAATATGGTAAACATTAGAGAAAAGAGGGTAATCATGCAAACTTGGTTTTGAGCCTAGTGCATCCTAATCATAAACTACATGCTCGAATCAAAGTCCTAAGGTTGATCAATCCTATAATCATTGTATCTAGTTGCATTATTAACATTGAGGGCATAGTAGAGAGACTCAAAATCAAAACACCATTGTAGGAATTACAAAGAACCAAGTAGGGAGAATTCATGATAGCCGACACTTAGAAAATTTTTAAAATGCATAAAAACTAACTAGATAGATGAAATACTTTCCTACCCCCACACTTAAACTACGCAATGTCCTCATTGTGAAATAAAGACAAATGTAAAAAGAAGTATGAAAATAGAGAAATTACCTTATAAACGGGTTGCCTCCCAGTCAACGCCTTTGTTTAACGTCGTTGGCTTGACGTATTTCCTCCTCATCCTGGTTCGGGATCCTCATGACCCCCTTCATCCTGATACGGTTTACAACTTAGCTTCTTCCTAGTTGCTCGGTCCAGCCAAACTCCTTTCCTTCTCATCGGTCCCGAGTGTGATTCCTTCTCAGCATTTCCCGGCTCAAATTGCCACTCTCTCTCATCCCGTTGCAGCCCCGGATAGTACTTGCCAAAAGGCAGTGGCGGCGGGAGGGTATAGCGGCGCGACGCATACAACGGGGCGCGTGCGCGCTCAGGAGGGCACGGGCGCGCACCTGGTTCCGGAAAATTCCCCGTCAAAGCGCGGTCGCGCACGGACGGGGCGCAGGCGTGCTGGTCCCCAGAAGGTGGGCCGCAATTGCGCCAAGAGTAGGCACGGTCGAGCCCGTCTCCAGGAGCTATGGCGCGGGAGCGCTCGCTGCAAGCGCGGACGCGCATCGCCTCTGCGGTCAGGCTTCTTTCACGGCTGATGGGGGGGGGGCTGCTTCCTCCTTGCTTGGGTCCGTCTTGTCCGGGCCGTTGACCTCAGTGTCCTCTTCCTCCATATACTCCTCGTTGGAGCTTTCCTCGGTGCTTCCGGATGTAGAGTTAGCGCTCGCGGCTCTCATTTCTTCCCACTTGACCATTGCATCCATCATGCGTTTGACTTGGTCGTTCATAAACCTAGTGGTATTCTGCGACTCCTCAACGACCATCCTCGTGGTTTCCTCGAGTGCTATATTGGTACTCTCGAGGCGCCTTATCAGAACCTGCATCAGGGTCCTTGTGGAGGTCTCTTGGTCGGGATAGGGCCTCCATGATCGCATCAGGTATGGCTGTCGCATGAAGTAGTGGTATCTTTGTTGCTCGGCCTCCCTTGCGATGGCATCTGCAACCTCCTTCGCAGCCTCTACCTCCCCCACTCTAGCAGCCCGCTCCTCGACTCTCCTCTTTTCAGCATTCTCTTTAAACTCCTTCATCATTGCCTCTAGCTCCTCCATCTCTCTTCATGCCTCCGCAATCCGCTTCAACCTAGCTTCATGGCTGGTGGAACTCATCAGTAACAACGATGCTTATCGTTGTAAACCTTAGTTTACTCTCCACAGGTGTAGAGCGGTAAGTAAGAGTCGATCCCACAGGGAGTCTGCGAATCCAATCTTGTCTTCGCAAAATAATTACCTTTATATAAAATAAAGAGAAAAAGGAGGAATATGATTGATTGGTTTGAAAAACTAATAAAAGCAAGCGCTTTGTTCTCCTAAGCATCAACCTACGAAGTTATGTGTTTGATCATCGATTTTCTATTACAAATTTGGGTTCTATATCTATACTATATGCTATGTTTGTCCTAATCCGTGTACTAAGGTTGCTAAATAGGTCCACTAGTCCTAATAGCGTCTAACCTACCAATCTAGCCATGAAACTATCAAGACTAAATCCTAGGGAACATTAAGTTCATGAATAAATAGGAAAGTGTATTGCCCTTAGTGCCTACGCCTCATTAATCTTCCTATCCTACAAGTCCAACTAGTCCAAGTAGAGATTCGTGCCACTAAGTAGGCAAGGTTCTCCAACTAGGATAAACCAGGCCTTGAATATATGAAGGAAATATGTACACCTAGGTAGCCAAGCCAGATAAACATATTGTAATCAATTACTAAACAATCAAGAGATTAAAACAACACAATAACATATTATGAGAACCATTGGAGGAAAACTATAAAACCCATACCTCCGCAGGCCTTAGCCCGGAGAACAAAGCAAATGAGATTACTCCCTATTCATCCTAACAAAGCTATTCTATTATTCTTTGAAAAAGTGTGTGTTTGGGAGGAGGCAAAACTCCTCTATTTATAAGAAAGCAAGACCTAATTTAATGTTTTTGAAAACCCTAACCCGAAATTGTACAAATCCTAGGTATTTAAGCCTAACAAGAGGGACTTCTTGCGACGATGGAAGTAGTGAAGGCACGGTTGCGTTGTCTGCAGAGGCCCATGCGCGAGCGCGTCTTCTGGGGCGCGATCGCGCCTTCTGCAAATAGCCATGTGCGGTCGTGTGGGCTCTGGCGCGGTCGCTCCACTGATAATTTCGCCCCTCTTTACTTCTCTTCTTGGCCCGCGCTTGATTTCAGCCTTCCGCACCTCTTCCTTGTGCACGTAATCCTCGTATTAACTAGGAAGCTCCACGTTATCGTGATTACGGCTATATGCTCCATTTGTGGCCTCTTTTGCCTATGATTGATGCTAAAATCCACTCCTTATGATGTATGAAATGCCGCCAATCAATTGGTGTGATAGCATTAGTGATATTGTTCATTTCATAGTAGTGATGTTTGTGCTTGTTTTCCTAGCATTTTTGTTCATGGTTTAATAGCATTTGTGCATATTTTCTTTAAATTTGTGCATTGTTTCATTTCTTCACGGTTTCTTGTCATTTGTGCATGGTTTCCTAGCAATTCTGCATGGTTTCTTAGCATTTGTTCATGGTTTCTTGATATTTGTGCATGATTTAATAAGATTTGTGCGTGATTTCTTAGCATTTGTGTATGATTTCATAGCATTTGTACATATTTTTTGTGAATTTGTGCATTTAGCATTTCTGCATGTTTTCTTGACATTTGTGCATGATTTCTTGGCATTTGTTCATCGTTTCTTAGCATGCACGGTTTCTGTGAATTTGTGCAAGGTTTATTAGAATTTGTACATGGTTTCTTCGTATTTGTGCATGGTTTCTTCACATTTGTGCATGGTTTCTTCGCATTTGTGTATGATTCTTCGTATTTGTGTATGGTTTCATAACATTTGTGCACAATTTCTTTGAATTTGTGCAAGGTTTCTTGGCATTTGTGCATGATTTCTTAACATTTGTACATGAATTCTTTGAATTTATTCTTGTGCTTGATTTCTTAGCATTTGTACATGATTTTTCTGCATTGGTGCATGATTTCCTATGCATTAGTGCATATTCAATGTACAATGGTCAATAATCAATGCTAGTCAACGTTGATCAACAACGGTCAACAACTAGTCAATACAGGTAAATTTGGATGGCCCACATTCATTATTATTTATCATTTAAGTGATCATTCTCATATTACATTTTCCCGTAAAATAATATCATTTATATTTATATTTTAATATTGTCCCGCACTAATACCTCATATATACTTTCTCTAAGACAAATTTGGATTCGTCTTTACATAAGCTTTTCCTCTCCTACACTTTTTCAGAAAGCAAGTAGTAGATGATACAATCTATGCTAAGCTATCCACACATTGCAAGTCAAATTTTCATTGGTTACACTTCTTGATAGAACTCTTCAAGCTTAAACTGAGTCCCAATTTGCATGTACGTATGAACGAATGAGGTTATATCATGTTGATTTAATACAGAATGAAAGCTCATCCGCAAATGTATCTTTCAAGAAGTAATCATAGACAACAAAAAAATGATTGAGAGCCAAAGTTTCATCACGGAAGCCCAAACCAAGTGATTGCTGAAATATCTTCTCTCCAGCATGAAAAAAGCAATTGACAGAATGCCTGAAAGCAAAACGTCAGAACATATAACCGACCCAATTGATTGGTAGATGAGAGGTTGTGGTCTACTGGATGGGTTTATTAGTAGAATTATTAACATCCCTCTATTATTCGTAAGATTGTTTTTGTGTTAAGAAAAGAAAGAGATGATAGTGACTATATATGTACAGTTGAATGATAGTATAGCCCCCACAAAATTTCAAATAGTTTACTGGCTTCATTTATGACAAGCAAAAACAGCAACATCACATCGTGTTTGTTTTTAGGTGCACCCAAATAAGAAAGGTTATGAACGAGGACAAAAGAAATGAACATACAAGATGCATACAGACAATTTAGCTCTCTTTATCTTTGATGTCACACACTACATAGATTCCTCCATCCCCACTTGCTCTCTAATCTCAATTTCTACTGTTGTTTTAACTAGGATGATCAAATTTATCAGATCAAATCAGATAACTAAATCTTATTCCCACGCGTTTTTAACCATTTTTGTTTGGATACCCGATAGTAATCTCGGATATTCGATGAAATCTGAATATAGCCATTTAGAAACTCAAGAATGAAGAACAGCAAACCTCATTAGTAGTAGCTAAAAGATTAGAAAATGAGTGAGTGCTAAGAATTTTATTACATTGCACGAAGAAAATATGAGAAATATGGAGATGGACCACAGAGAACATACAGATCCCTGCTACTATAGATAATACAAGAGCCAGTGGAGACCACGAATTTATACCTTCTACTTTCTTCCCTGTGCTTGGCTCCTAGTGAGGAAGATCCATCCTATATATACATATTTAACTTCAAAATAAACCATACATATTCATCTTAGTCACCCGAGTTGTCCTTTGACGAATCCGCGATCATCTTCTGAATCAATTCGTTTGTTTCTTCTTCAGACATCTTCTCATCTTTGGATTGAGTATTTGCATACGCCTCGAAGAACTCCTTGTTCACTTTCTCCAGCTCATTCCACACTGCATCACAAAAACGAATATTTGATGCTAAGAAGAAAATCTCAAGAACCATGGGTCATTTGGTTGACTCAGTCAAAGATGTCACGTTATAGAATCAGAGAGAACACCTGAGGAGTAGATATCATTGTACATGCTATGTGGAGCATGTGTTTGAAAAGGATAGGGTATGTTTTTTCTTTTATGATGGAATCTTTATTATTCATATGTTTTTAAGTTCATGGGCAGTAGTGGAATAGCTAGAGATATGGGAAGCGAACCGGTTGAGGTGATAACTGGCTTGATGTTTGCATGCTTAGATAAGGCCTCCATGCACTCTTCTTTACTCATTTGGAAGATCAAGCACTTTTCAATCAAGTGTTGCACCTGAATATGCGCAAATAACATAGCTTGATAAGAATTTGTGACTATATAATACAAGATATGAGAATTACACAAAAGTTTGAAGAAGAAAAACCATGTGTATGTATGAAGCAGAAGGGTCGTCCATGAGCTTGACAGTTAAGGAGAGAATGGAATTGTATGGAGAATTATGTAGTATAGTTAGAACAAGAAAAGAGGGCAATGACAGTACAACATAGGTCAATAGAAATAGGAGGAATTGGTGGCAGATGGGGGCCAATACTCCCACGTGGGAGATGAATGGTAATTGGTTGATAAAAGATTAGAGGAGATTTACAAGTGATCACTACTTTGTCATCGAGTGAGCATCATTAAGCAGCCACCTCCACGTGATCAGTGGGGCCCTCACAGGTTTTAGCTAATAGCCACATTAATTTTTCACATTTTTACTGTAATTTTTGCACTCCAACAGTAATCCGACATGTGGCTTGCTAATTCAAGTTGTCCAATTTCAGCATTTTCCTCATTCAAATACTACTATCAAGTAAGATAGACATTCCTGTAACTTGATTGATCATGAACTCAGCTGAGATGGTTCTTGTGACCACATGAAATAGATGAAATGCAGATGATATTTGAACAGGGAAATCATGTTATAATAGAGAGTGGCAGTTGCTAGTGGGACTTATCTCTATACGTATTGAGAGTATAGGACAAAACAAAATTCCGAAGATGGTAGAGAATGAGGAAGATGATAAGGCACCTTATCTTGAAGTACAAGTAGTGAAGCTAGAGGTCACAACTTACCCACCACAGAAAAAGAGGCAAAAGAGCTAAACCATATAATGCATTTTATCATATGATAATGGAATGAGTGATCTTGATTCCATATATTGAGCTTCTTTATTGTTGTTTTGCCTACTAAATCCTAATAGTATAGCAACTTGAAGTAGCTAGGTGAAATATGTAATACTTATCTTCAATAAAGCATTAATTTTTTGATGTCTTTGCTTTACTCATGACCAAACCCAAGTGGAGCAGCATAAGACAGAAGAAAAAATAAAATATCAGAAGAGGAATGAATATATATGATCAATGAAGGTAACCTTACCTCACATTATAAAAATCTATCAGATGTTAAATATCCCTCAGACCATTTTCCCCGTACGAAATACATTAATCAGCAAAACTGATAACAGTTGCAATCACACTACTGATTTTGTACCATCTGATATGAAAGATACAAATAATGTATAATGACACTGACAACTTGGTAAGCAAAAACAAGTTTTATTGACAACTCCACAGCTGGAACTCAGTAGCACGGAAAACTGACACATAAACAGCCTGTAGCAATCAAGAAGGCAAAATGTTTACTTATGAAACTAGTTTCTGGACATGAGCATAAGCAATTTCAGGTGAAACAGCTACAATATTTGAACCATGGGAGGAAGAATGAACATCCAACTTGTGCGAACAGAGTAGTTGGGAGCGGAAGATGTGTTTGTGGTGAAGAGAAGAAGCAATTTCTAATCGGAGGAAGGAGTAGCGAATCTGATGCCGTGAGTGTTTGAATCCCACATCGGACATTGAGGAATGAGAAAGAGGGGTAGAGGGATATAAATACGGAGGGATGGGGTAGCGAGTAAATTTGCCTTAAACTAATGAGTAAGGAAAACAAAGCGAACGGTGAGAGCCGGTCGCCGCGCCGATAACACAATTTGTGCGCAAGAATTTATGGAGGGGTGATAGGCTGGCCGAACGTTGACGCTGCTTACTTTGCAGAACTCGTTCGTGCGGGCCTCCCACCTACAATTCGAGTTCTAATTTTAGTTCAATTCGAGTATAGGGTCGGTTGAATTGTCTTTAAATAATAAAATGATGAATGGGAGGCAGTAGATTTTTAGCGAAACCTATTGGGTTCAGTTCGCATTAACTTTAATTTTATTCATATAAAAGGTTATAAAAATCATAAGAATCGGAACATGAGGAAATTTTATAAAACCCGAACCTGATATATGACCCGAACATAAAACCCGAACCTGATATAAGACGCGAACATAAAACCTGAACCCGATATATGAACCCGGTATATTTCCTAATTTTTGTCAGCTCTAGTCGGAAGCCATTTAGTATTTCCTAATTTTTGTCAGCTCTAGTCGGAAGCCATTTAGTATTCCTATTTTTGTCAGCTCTAGTTGGAAGCCATTTAGTATTTTGAGATTTTTGCTTTTAACTTTAGGTTAAATAATTCAATTTATACTTGACCATTGCTATTTAGCTATTTATTTTTAACACTTAAAAATGTATCTCCATTAATAATTAAGCATCCATTCTGCTATCCAATTTTTCATCCTAAATTTATAAAAGTACCATTTTACCCTCGTGCTAAAAAAAAATGAGGACAAAGTGATAATTATGCTTGGGATAAGGATGTATCACGAGATGAAGAAAAATCTCACGAGTTATTGAATTTCTCTTTTTTATTGTCTATCTTCTTCCCACTCTTCTTTACTGATAGAGACGAATTCAATTAATTCAATTCCGGAATAGCTCTTCCTCCTCCGCCTTGTTACCCACCGATGGCGGATTCAAATCACCGCTACATAAGATCGGAAATTGTGCTGCTATATTCGAATCACCTCCGCCTTGTTGATGTTATATTTGATATGTTGCAAATTTGGCCAGAACCGCTCTTCCTCCTTGTCATTGTTACCTATAGACAATGAATTGAATTAATAATTATCGACCTCGACTTTGGCGGAGATGGAAGCAGCACCAACAACTCACTAGAAGATACGCCGTCGACTTTGGCAGAGATGGAAGCAGCAACAACAACTCACCGACGTCGAAGGTGCCGCACATTAGGCTCATGGAGGAGTCGGAGAAGCAAGATTGCGAGGAGGAAGGAGGATAATACCGGGTTGATTAGTTAATCCTGTGCCGGTGACTCCACCTACTCGTCGACATCGAGCTCCAATTCCACCATCGTTGATATTCGAGAAACTGAAGAGGTGAAGAGAAATTCAATAACTCGTGAGATTTTCATTCATCTCGTGATACATCCTCAGCCCAAGCAATAATTACCACATTGTTCTCAAATTTTAAAAAAACCGAGGGTAAAATGGTATCGCACATTTGAATGGAAAATTGGACGGTAGAAGCGCATGTGTGGTTAATTGTTAATAAAGATACAATTTTGGATGGTTAAAAATAAATAGCTAAATAACGGGTGATTTTGTAAATTGAGCTATTTAGTGGGTGATTAAAAGAAAAAACCTCTTTCCTAATCTAACATACCATTATTTCTATTTCCTTCTTTTTTCTTATTGTTTCTCTTTCCTTCTTTTTCCTCCTCGCTCCTATTAAAAGTGTTGCTCTGGCCTCCCACCTCCTTCCCACCGGCCTCCGTCACCGTCGCTTAGTCTATGCAACCCCAATCCACTTTCCTCGCCACCGTCTCCATCTACCCGTCACTCCATCTACCCGTCACTCCATCTACACTCCCCTCCAGCTAAAAGCTTTCCTCGTCGCTGTCACCGGTTCCCGTCGCTACCGTTGCTACATCTAGGCCCCCATTCATCCACTTTCCCCGTCGCCGTCTCAGGTTCCATTGCTACCATTGCTCCATCTACGCTCCCCTTTATCCAACCACCGTCACCACTACCACCTCCAATTTCCTAAACCCGTGTGAGATAGCCAGCAACATTAAGAGCTGCACCGATCATATGTACTTACTTTCTGTATTGATTATAAGGGGCTCAAATCAGAAACTAGGTCAGAAACTAAGTTAGTGAAATTTGTGCAAATTGTTTGAAATAGAAGTGCACGTATGCTGTAATCATGTGCAAGCGGTTGGTGATTTTGTGCAAGTGTTATTAACTGGAAGTGCAAATTGTTAGTGAATTTACTATGTAACTTTTTTGCAAGTGGTTAGTGATCTTGTGCAAATGGTTTTAATTGGAATTACAAATGAATGAGTAAGATAGTTCAACTAGTTGAGTGAAAGTGCAATGATTATTAAGAAAGTGCAAGTAGTTTAAGTGAAATGCAAATGATTTAGCAAGAAAGTGCAAATAATATAAGTGAAAGTGCAAATGGATTAGAAAGACAATGCAATTGTTTTACGTAAAAGTACAAATGATATAGCAAGAAAGTGCAACTAGTTTAAGTAAAAGTGCAAATGAAATAGAAAAAAGTGCAATTGGTTTAAGTGAAACCACAAAAGATTAATAATAAAGTGCAACTGTCCTAAGTGAAAGTGAAAATGAATAAGCAAGAATGTGCAAGTAGATTGAATGTTATAAAGGAAGTATAAATATTTTAAGTGAAAGTGCAAAAAAATTAGCAAGAAAGTGCAGCTGGTTTCCGAGAAAATGCAAGTGAATTAGGAAGAAGTGCTAATGGTTTAAGTGAAAGTGCAAATGGTTTAAGTGAAGTAAAAATGAATAACAAAAAATACAGATGATTTAAATGAAAGTGCAAATGGATTAATAAGAAGTGCAACTAATTTAAGTGAGAGTGTAGACGAATTAGCAAAATGTGCAAATGTTTTAAGTGAAGTGCAACTGAATTTTGAACTTATAACTAAGGCGGAGGTCAACGGTTGTCCGATGTCCTACAGTGGCTCCGCGTCGGCGCTCTAGCGGTCGACGGTGGTCTGGCGGCATCACTCAAGTAGTGTTTTCGGAGCCGGTGGTCCGACGACCAGTGGTGCTAAGATGATTAACACTTTTAATGAAAATCATGTACTTCACAAATGACTTGTAATAAAAGTCTAATTTGAGCCATTGATCTGCTTTCACTCTTGTCTTCTTTAATATCTCTTGCATTTAGATTTTGGTTTTTAGTTGATGCCTTCTTTCAAATCCCTTTATTAAGGTACACACTTAGATTTTGTGTCCAACATTCGATTTCTACAAGTTCCCTTGTTAAACAAATCTAACAGTTGATCATTCACAAGATGAGTGGGTAGTTTGAAAGCTGTGAATTGTGTGTTGAACTTGTTTTGGTATGTGTACATTAGCTTGTCAAAATTCATGTAATGTTATCTAGCTAAAGAACATAGCTAAACACCATCCATCTGAAGAAACCTAGCTGAAAACCATCTCGTCTATTCACATCTTTGACCTCGCAGCTAAAGATGCGAGCTGATTTCCATTACAATCAATTCAACATTCTATTGACAAATAGTTAAGATAACATGAACGACACTATTTTTAGTAAAGAGATGCATGAACATTTGAAGTAAAGATGACAGTGTCGGAATTATTATTTTGTTCATATTTCTGGGCACATTACCGGTGGATTTTGGCCACCAATGATGCCGGAATAAGGGGGCGTTAGCTTCATCTCCGCGAGCACATACTCGTAGTAAGTTAATATGTAAAAATCGAGTTCCGTTTGAATGAAAAATAAGAGTCCAAACATAGGTTACTTGAAGGGCAATAAATGAGTTTTAAGGGTAGAATGTGAAGGACACATTTTCATAGGTATCCCTCGTTGGAAGTGAGGGACATTATTTCGAGGATTTATATAGTCACTACTTTCTAGTAAGATTAAAATCTAGTGAAGGTATGGAGAGAAAATATTGACCCCACAAGTGCGGTCTGGTCTGGTGTGGGTCGTGGGCTCCTGGAATCTTATCTTTTTCCTTTGGATTAATCTCCAAGGAACAGAGCCTCTATATAAATAGATCTCTTGGCCTTATTCAGAATAAACCGAAAATACATAGTTTCCAACTTTCTCTCAAGTCTCTAAAATCACCTCCTCCTCTGGTCATCGAGTTTGAGGGTGCATCGTAAAACACATGTTTGCAAGGTTCGGCTCTGGGTGTAGCAAACCGAACAAGTCCGTAGTTGGATCCTAGGATTCGGAACACCGATAGCAGCCTCACTAACAGGCCGGACAGAGTTTCGTAATCCCCTCTGAAATCCAATATTTTGTGACAGTAATATTCGACTGCTTTAATTCTAGTTTACGTTCATTTACAGATTATGTTAGTTTAGAATTATAGGTTCATACAATCTTAACTCTGTATTTTTTCTGTAATTTCAAGGTAACAATCTGTGACAAAGCTTTGATCTTTAGAACAAGTACCAAAATTACGAAAAGTGGATTAAGGTTTTAGCTGTTGTCAGAAATAGATTCACATCATATTATATTCTTACGAATTAATTCTCTTTATTATCCTAAACATAATTACGATTGATCATAGTTATAATTAAAGTTTATTTTTTTCTTTATGTCTGTCTGAATACCTTAGTTTGTTTCGAATATGACTAACCAAAAAGAGAGCGATATCTTTACTTCCATGGATACTGAAAACAATCAGGACAACAATGTGGTCCCGCTTGCATTGACACCCTTGAACAATAAGTCTCAGGATGGTCTGCCAAGGGGAAAGAGGATGATTGAATCAAACCTCGGCATGCCCTCAAGGGCATATGCTGCCAATTTTCCAAGTGCACAACATTCAGGCATCATGCTTGAAAAGTTTGATGGATCTGGCGTCATAACCTGGTTTGAGAAGCTTTTCTTCCTTGCCACATTGGGAATGGATATGTATTTGAATGAAACTTGTCCTGTGTTGTCTCATAACACAGAATCCCCAAGCCCAACTCCTAAGAGAAGCTTGGACTCAGGGGGATTACACGTGTAGAGATTATATAAAAGCCCGACTAGTTGACTCACTATACAATGTGTACACGAAATTCAACACTTCCAAAGAACTATGGGAGAATCTGGTCAAAAAGTACAAGTCTGAAGACACAATGTCAATGAAATACGCTATGGAAAAATTTCTGAACTTATAGAATTCCAACTTAATGCCCATCATTGAACAAGTCGAGAACTACAATTGCAACTTCATGAGATCCTTGCAGAAGGGATGAAGATGTGCGAGATCTTTCAGGTAGCTTCATTTGTTAAAAAGGTTCTACCTATGTGGTCATAGTTCAAGAACACCCTGATGCACAAGAGGAAGTTAATGATTGTCAAAGAATTAATTGTCAGGCTAAGGGTTGAATCAAGCAACCGTCAAGAAGATAAGGATGGGTCTTCAGAGCACAAGGTCAACATAGCTGAGCACAAGAAGCGCAAGTTTCAGCCTCAGTGAAACAAGCCTCAATCAAATAAATTTATAGGGAAGTGCCACAATTGTCAAAAGATAGGGCACAAGTCTGAAGATTGTTGAAGCAAGAAGGCCGAAAAAGAGAGGGAAATCTCAAGCCAACCAAGCCCAAGGCACTGGTCTCATAGTACATGATCTGTGTGCAGCGATTTCTGAGCTTAATCTGGTGGGAAGCAATCCTAGGGAGTGGTTCTATGATATTGGCACCACTAGGCACATTTGCTCGAACAAAAATATGTTCACCACCTATACACTGAGCCATAGTGACAAGAAGTTGTTCATGGGCAACGACTCCACATCCAAAGTAGAGGGCACTGGAAAGATAGTGTTAAGGATGATTTCAGGTAAGGATGTGACTTTCAACAATATAATGCACGTATCAAACATTCGCAAGAATTTAATTTCTGTAACTGTAATAGGCAAGAATGAGTTTAGGATTAGTTTGTTTCTGGTAAGGTAGTTTTGACTAAGTTTGGAATTTTCGTTGCAAAGGGTTATGGAAAGGATGGACTGATCAAAACGTCTGTAATGACAGTCTTTCTGAAAACTGATGTATCCCTGAGTCATCGAATATTTGGAATGAAAGATTGGGACATGTTAATTATAAAACCATTAGTCAACTAATAAACATGAATATGATCCCAAAAAATAAAATATGCAAATAAATTTGAAGTATGCGTACAAGCGAAACTCACAAAAACACCCTCTCCACATGTAGAGTGAACAACTGAAACTCTACAAAATCGCTCCAAAACTCTAATAAAATATGCAAATAAAGGTAGTTTGACTATCTTGCGCTTAACTGAGTATGCTTGACATTTTTAAATGCGGTTACCTGTGTATGAGTTTGTCATAATAAAAAAGGGATAAATTGTTGGTTTAATCTAGATCTGGAATGAGCTAGCTAAACCATTCCACTTGTTTTGATGATAACAAACTCCAGTGTTTAATGTTCTTTATGTGTTTTAAGCTAACCGGGTCATGATCGAGGAGTTTAGGGTTGAGCTTTAACATAAGAGGACTAGCTTAGACCTTCCAGGGTCTAGCTTTGAGTTTAGCGGAAAAAGCTGAATCTCGCTATGACTGAATAAGTTTAGGTGTGGAGAAATAAGAAGTGAGAAGGTCACACTTTAAGCCAGTGAAGTTGCTCTTTAAGTGAGAGGATCACACTTCAAGTTGAGAGATGGAGAGAAGTACAAGTAATGGATCCAACGCTACACGGGTGGAATCTTGAAAGCGATTTTAGAGGATTTGGTACATGCGAAGGAAGACTGGAAGCGGGAATTGGAACAATGGAGTGCAATGGGATTGCGAGAACCATTTTCCAATGGAACGCGAACCAGGGATCGCTGAGCTGGATAAATTCAAGAGAAGCACGCGGATTTCCAAAGTGGAAGCGGGATCATCAAGCTGAAGAAAACACAAAGCAATACTGGGTGTGGGTGCAATTCTGTTAGAGTTTGATCACGCGGATTGCTGAGGTGGAGTATTTTCATCCAGTGCAAGAATAGAAGTTCTAGCTTTATGAGAGTTAGTTAGAATTCTATAAATAGAGTGCACTAGGTGTTTATTAGGCACGTACTTGAAGAGTTTTAACCGCAACAATCAAAGTTGTAGCTTAAGAATTTTAGAAAACTTGAGAGAGAGAAATTACTTGTATGAGTTGAGAGAGAACTTGTATTTGAGAGAGTGTTACACTAGAGAGAAGCTTGGAGAAACATTGGAGAGAAGGTAAGGGTAGCTTAAGAGTGTTTGTATCAAGATTGAGTATGTAATCGATCTTTTTCTAATACAAGCTAGTGGTGAGTTTCACCCGGATCTTTTAGAGATCTAGGGTTCTCACCTTGAGTATTTCTTGTGCAAGAGCTAAGCGCACTTAATTCGTATTACTTGCACTTTATTGTAGTTGATCTCAATTCTGCACTTAAGCCAATAGCTTCATATAGCTACTTAGAGATTATAGTTCGATCCTACAAAAAGGATATCTCAGTTTCCCCTTCCCCACGGGTATGTCCGAGAGGAAATTGACAAAATACTATTCCTACTGAGGGATGGAAAGCACACTCTGGTTGTGCAAGTGTACGTGGACGTCATCATTTTCGGATCCACAGACGATTCCCTGGTCAAGAAATTCACAAAGCTCATGGAAAGTTAATTCGAGATGAGAATGGTGGGTAAGTAGAAGTTCTTTATCGGGCTACAGGTGGTACAAAAGGATGAGGGTACCAAGGTTCATCAACAAAAGTACATTATGGAGTGTATTAAGAAGTTCATCATGATGGATGCCAAACCTTTCTCTACACCCATGTTGCCAAATGAATCTCTGGAGAAGGATGGTCATGAAAAGGATGTTGACCAGACACCGTACATGGGTATGATTGGTTCCTTGATCTATCGAACGTCCAGTAGGCCAGATATTATGTATAGCATGTGTTTATGTGCTATATTTTAGGCATCTCCAAAGGAATCACACATCAAGGCGGTCAAAAGGATTCTTCGCTATCTTCCTGGGATAAACGATCTATGCCTCTGGTATTCAAGGGGTGGAAATCTAAACTTGACACTGATGCAGAATTTGCAGGGAACATAGTTGATAGGAAGTCAACCTCAGGTATGGCTCAATTCGTTCGACCGTGTCTTGTCTCTTGGGGTTTAAAGAAGCAAACGTCTGTGGCCCTTTCGAGAGAAAAGGCTGAATATTTTGCCGCAACTGCTTGTTGCTCACAACTCTTATGGTTCAAACAACAACTAAGTGATTTGGTACTGTTGTAAATTCGGTTCCTATACTTTGTGATAATACTAGTGCTATAAACATTTCCAAGAATCCTGTGCAGAACTCAAGGACCAAGCATGTCGAGATTAGACATAACTTCCCTTAGGGATTGTATGATCTCCATGGAATTCTGTCGCACAGAGGATCAAGTGGCGGACATATTCACCAAGGCTTTGAACAGGGAACCCTTCGAGAAGTTTCAAATGGAACTCGATATGATTTCCCTCAAGTTATTGTGCTTTCCCTAAAAATACCCTTGATTACGGGTGAAGATTAGTATGATTTGCTTATTATATAAATAACTGTTGAATAGCCTTGCTTTCCCTACTCTACTGTGCCTTCTATGACTGCGATATTCATCAAGGATTTTGGTGCCTTCTATGGCTGCGTTTACTTGTGATTTCCTTGCATACATTTGACAGTCTTGCTAGAATATTGCACATGTTTTCACGAAGGTTTTCTTCAAACCCAAAATTCCTCCTATGATTTTTTATCCCACATTACAAGCCCAAATGATGAAGGAAATCTACTGCCTTCCCTGACATCTTATAACACAACATCCTATGAGCCTGGTTTCCGTACATTAACCGGACGCCTTATGTTATAATGATAAACACATTCATATATGACATTATTGTTTTTGCATAATGGTCTTCTTGTGATACCACCTTTCGTACATTTCCCATGCATTACACAACTAAATTATCAGTATCATCACCGAGGGAAGGGTCCTTGTAGAGGTATGTTGCAAATTCAGGAAGTTGGACTGAAATTTCTTGATACATCTTCTGTATGCCTTCCTGGCTTGGAAAAGAAAATGGGGAAGAATTTTGAAAATTTGAAAGTACATAAAACATGGGAAATCGTGATGATATGACGACTCACTGCAGATTTCAGAAAGGAAGTAATAATGGACTCGATATTCCGGAAGATCATCTACATTCGTTGAGATCTAATGGAGGAATAAGGGCGTTGAGATACATGCAGAAAAGTGGTGAACAAAACCAACCCTCGACTCCCCACACAATTCACAATCTCACTTTTCAAAATCAAAAACTCTCTCTCTTCCAAACCCCCCCAAAATGAAGACGATTAACCTTGATAAAAGTACCAAAACTTTTCTTGCCCAGGTTGGAATCGACATCTCCGCCCTTCTCGCCTCCACCAAACCCTCACATTCCATCCCTAGCCAAACTCCAGAGGCCACTAAGCCATCCAAAATCCATCCTGCAAACCTAGAGAATTCAGAAAACTCTGAAAACCCTAAAACCATGATCATCTCTCCAGAACAACCATCTCTGAGCACCAAAATGCCTAAGCTGATGCCATCCTGCAACTGTTCCTGTTTCCACCGTTGTTGCATCAAACCCATATTCCAAAACCAGTTTGATCCCCAAACAAGACATCTCTTCAGCCCTCAAAACCCCAAACCCTTTCGATTCTTGCCGGTGACGCCTATGAGGCGGCACCATGGCAAGAATCACCATGTAAAGTGACTGTACTACTATCTTCCAATGAAACCATGACCGGACCCGCTAAGGAAACTGAGAAATCCCCTCCCAGAATGAAGAAAGGTGCATAAAGGCCTCCACCAACCCCGATCAGGAGAAAAACCCACGCCACTTTAAAAGAACAAGTCTCTGATGATGAGCCTAGAGTGCTTGTCAAGAAAGCGAAGGTTGAAAAAGCTCCAAGGAGAATGACAAGGGGAATCATGACCAAAACTACAAAGAAGGATAACGAAGAGGAGGACCAGTCATTTGACATCAGCACTAGCCACCAGGCCAATCACAAAAGAAATGGTGTACACTATGGAATTTCTGGAAGAAAATATACTATCTGAGATTCACAAGCTTTTTGAGTTCCAAGGATGGGAAAAGTTGTTCCAAAATGAGGTAAAAGTCAATCTCCCTCTGATTAGACACTACTACAAAACCTCGATTTTGCAACGAAATTAGCAACGGACTGCAAATCCGTCTCTAATACCACCCCGTAGCGACGGTTGAAAAAAACCGTCGCTAGATTCGTAACCCCGACGGTTAGCGACGGATTTCCGTCGCTAAGCCGTCGCTACATTGCGCGGGTGAGATGGCGCGAAAGGGTATTAGATTAACGACCCCATTAGCGACGGATTTTCCGTCGCTAATGGGTGGTATCTTAAGACGCCTAAAATACACCCTTTAGCGACGGAAATCCGTCGCTAAAGGGGGTTGGCGGGAACTTTGGCGCCAAATATTTGGCGGAAATTTAAGTTACGCGCCTAATGTGAGAGCGACGGAATTTCCGTCACTAAATCTTCGTCTTCTATAAAAGACCGCCGCGCCCCTTCTGCCCTATTTTCGTCCGCTCTCTCCTTCGATTTCCGCCGCGCCCTCCATCTTCGCCCTCCATTTTCGCCCGGTTCCCCTGTTTCATCCTCTTCGCCCTCCATCCTATCCTCCTCCTCCTAGCTCCCTCCAAATTCCGGCGCCCTAGCTTTCGGCGCCCCCAGTTTCCGCCCACCGTCACGCGACCGCGCTCCGCCCAGCAGTCGCCGCCTCTACCCGCCGCCGCCGCCGCCGCCTATTGGTTAGAATTTTTTTATTTTTTGTTTTATTGTCTTTCAATATATATATAGTTTTTCAGAATTAAATTTTGTTATAATTTTAGAATTGATATATAAATAGGTTAGAATTGTTTTCTGAATTTTATAAGATTTTATAGAATTTTTAGAGATTATATAGATTTATTTCTGAATTATATAGAATTTTATAGAATTTTTTTGTAATTATTTAAGATTTTTTATGAATTAAATAGAATTATATAGTATTTTTTAGGAATTATATAAGATTGTTTAGGGATTAAATAGAATTATTATGAATTATATAGGGTTTTTAGAAATTTTATAGAATTATTTATGAATTATATAGATTTATATAAAATTTTGTAGAAATTATATATGATTTTTAGGATTATTTAGAATTTTTATGAATTATATAAAGTATTTTTTATAGAACTATATATAATTTTTTAGAATTATATATAAATTATATAGATTTTTTAAGAGTTATATACGATTTTTAGAATTATATATAATTTTGTATGGATTTAGAATATTAAAGATTTATAATTTTATGGATTTTGAATATTATAGAAATTATATAGAAATTATATATTGAGTGTTATGGATTTAGGATTTTTATGGATTTAAAATATTATAGATTTTGAATTTTTGTGGATTTAGAAATATATATGATTGGTGGATTTAATTGAATATTATTTAAATATTATTTAAGTATTAAAATATTAATATATATGATTAATTCTCGGAACACATATAACACAATAAAATAAATTAGAGATTGTGTTAGTGGGATAATAAATGCGGGTAGATGGAATCGTTATCTAATAAAACGCACTACAGAGATGAACCAAGATCGTGGTTGGATGTATCGAAGACTCACGGGGGGGGGGGGTTGCTAACTCCCGGCGTTCCCGAGAAAGTGTCAGAGTTTATCCAGTTCGCCACAGATCATCCAACATGTATGAGTGAAGGAAAAATTAAATGCCCCTGTACTAAGTATGCATGTAGAAATAAAAGCTATCGCAATACCGAAGATGTAGAATATCATATTTTGAGGAATGGCTTTGTGAAAGATTATCAAATGTGGGTGTTTCATGGCGAGGGGTTTGGGTTCTCATCCGGGCATAGAATGATATATGATGCTGCTGGTCCAGAAGTGGTCTTCCATGAAGACGAGCCTCCGAATGCCGAATCACATAAATTTTTTGATATGATGCGAGCAACGGAGCAAGAAATATGGCCTGGTAACAACAAGCACTCCCCGTCTTCTGCATCTGCTAAAATGGTGGATATAAAGTGTTGTCATCAGGGTTCAATAAGGTTAATGGACGACATGTGCGAGTTCATACAAGAGCTGCTTCCGGAGGATAACAAGATGCCAACCAATTTTGCTAACATAAAGAAGTTGGTTAAGGGTTTGGGGTTGCCGGTTGAGGTCATTGACTGTTGTCGCTGAAACTGTATGCTTTATTGGGGGGAAGAAGATGCAAATAGAACGGAATGCAAAGTTTGTGGTGAACCGCGGTGGAAACCTGTGACCCAAGGCAAATAAAAAAGAAGAAAGGCTAGAGTCCCATATCGAAAAATGTTTTATTTTATAATAACTCCAAGGCTACAAAGATTGTATGCTTTGAAAGCAACTACATATGACGTGGCACGCTGACCATCAGATGGTTAATGACAAGATGTGTCACCCGTCCGACTCTCTGGAGTGGAAACGTTTTAGTGAGTTGCATTTCGATTTCGCCGACGAAGTCAGAAATATCAGATTAGGCTTGTGTTCCGATGGGTTTCAGCCACTCAGCAACTTCAGGCAACAATATTCATCATGGCCGGTCATCCTAACACCCTATAATCTCCCTCCTGGCATGTGCATGAAGGATGAGTTTATGTTTTTGACGGTTTTGGTCTCGGGTCCTAGAAATCCGGAGCAGCAAATGGACATATTCTTACAGCCGTTGATTCAAGAGTTAAACTAGTTGTGGGAGTGCGGAGTCACAACCTACGATGTTCATAAACGACAGAACTTCCAGCTGAAAGCGGCTCTTATGTGGACAATTAATGACTTCTCCGCCTATTCTATGTTGTCTGGATGGAGCACCACTGGTAGACAGGCTTGCCCTTATTGCATGGAGGAGACAGATGCATTCACGCGGCCCAAGAGTGGTAAACAGTCGTGGTTTGATTGCTCTCGGAAGTTTTTTGCATCCACGTCATCCATTTCGCAAAAATGTCACTGATTTTCGTAAGGGAAGAGAAGAGCGCAAAATGCTTAGGGGGGTGAGAACTGGAGCTGAAATGTTAGCTGAGCTGGATCATTTGGGGTTTAAGAAGTCATATGAACCTGGATCGGAACATCATAATGCTTTACTGCCCTAAAAAAATGGATGGAATAAGAAGAGCATATTCTGGGATTTGCCTTACTAGAGTACGAATGTTATTCGGCATGATTGAGAAAAATGTGTCTATAATGTGTTCAATACCGTGCTCAATCTCCCAGGGAAGATAAAGACCATGAAAATCCAGGGAAGAGCTGAATGAAATATGTGATCGACCAGAGCTAGATAAAGATGTTACGACTGGGAAGTTTCCCAAGGCCAAGTACACATTGGACTCGAATTCAAAAAGTGTCCTGCTTGAGTGGATACAGAAGATAGAGTTTCCATATGGGTACGCGTCCAACTTGTCCAGATGTGTCGATCCGAAAAATCTTAAAATGCATGGGATGAAGAGTCATGACTGCCATGTTTTTATGCAACGACTTTTTACAGTCGCTCTTCGGGAGCTTTTACCCAAAGATGTGTGGGAGCCATTACAGGAGCTGAGTATCTTCTTCAAGGAGTTAACTTCCACCTCATTGACAGAAGAAGACATGCATCGTCTGAAGGGTGAAATCCCCAAAATACTTTGCAAGCTGGAACGTATTTCCCCGCCCAGTTTTTTCGACTCTATGGAGCATCTCCCCTTGCATCTACCTTACGAGGCGATGATGACAGGACCAGTTCAATATCGATGGATGTATCCATTTGAAAGGTATTGGTCTTACAATTGACATTTTCCCTTCATTCTTTTATCTATTTATAACTAATAGATTCCAAAAATAGATATTTGGGGAAGTTGAAGAAAAAGGTTAGCAATAAAGGCAGGGTGGAAGGAAGCATTAGAAACGGATATTTGCAAGAAGAAATCGCGAAACTTGCATCGTTTTATTTCACTAAAGGTGATCCGCGGATACTCGAGCGGTTGAGAAGAAATGAAACTTGTGATGTGGACATCGATAACAATGTCGACCGACTTTCAATCTTCAAACCAAAGGGAAGGTCGTTGCATGGTAGCACCCGTAGATATCTTGATGACAAAGAGATTATTGCTGCTAGGACCTATGTTCTTCTGAACTATCCTGAAATTGAAGCCCACAGAAAGTAAGGGTTACGTTGTTTTAAAGTGCTAAGGGTTACGTTGTTTTAAAGTGCTATCACATATCTACTCTACAACTATGATCTAATTTGGGTGTTTTAATTTGAAAGTGTTTCGTGGCCGAGTTGCGCAAAAGGAACAATGGTATAAGCGAGACAGAAATTGAAAGGAGGTTTGAGAATGATTTCTCCTCTTGATTCGAATCACATGTAAGTATTTGTGAGATTCGTTTAAAATGAATTTTTCAAAGTGTTGGTTCACTTACAACCGTGTACTTGAACTACAGGTCAGAGATCCAACTGTTTGTACCAATCCCTTCATCATGAGCCTTACGAAGGGACCGTGTAGAACGGTGGACACATATAAAGGGTACTACGTGAACGGCTACAAGTTCCTAACTCGAGAATACGAGCAAGACATGCTTACGATGAACAGCAGTGTTTGCGTTAGGGGAACACAATATGTCGAGGGCGAAAATGACTTTTATGGTGTGTTGACTGACATAATCGAGTTAGAGTATCCAACTCTACCTATGAGGAAGACCGTCATATTCAAATGCGAGTGGTTTGACCCCGCGGATAGTGGCACACACACTAACACTCGATACAACTTGGTGGAAGTCAACCATAGACGAAGATACAACAAGTATGAACCGTTCATCTTGGCACAACAGGCCGACCAAGTTCAGTACTTTCCATATCCAAGCAAAAGACGGAATAAAGTTAATTGGTGGTTAGTATGCAAGGTTAAGGCAAGGTCAGAGCTTGACATGCCAGAGGCAATGGTCCCGGCCTTCCAAGACGACATCGAAGAAAACCCCCTAATCGTTGAAACAAATAAAGATCCGACAAACTTGGTTGATCAGAACGAAGAATCTGACGAAGATGCGTTGCACGTTCCTCCTTCGAAGATCCAGATGTTATCTTTTCATCATCCGACGACGAGGAAGAGGAAGAGGAAGAGGAAGGGGAAGGTGAGGGAAGATGAAGACGAACTTGACTGAAGTAGATAGGTTGTTCGTTGTATATAGATTGTTCATTAGTGTTTTGTACTGTTGACATATAATAATATCTTAAGTTATTAATTGTGGTTGCATCTTTCCACTTTAATACATATTGTTGAAGACATGAGAGGACAAGGTGATCAGACAGGTGCCGTAGTGGGCGCGACCGTGGTCGAGGCCGTGGCCGTGGTCATGGCAAGTCCTTGGGAGTAGTCCCCGAGGCCGGCCCGTCTTCTTCTACTCCACCGGCACCGTTGGATGCCGGTGACAAGGTAGTTGTCTGACCCAACGAGACCGGGTCGTTGCTCCAGCCGTTCGGACCAGTATCCCGTTCTATGCAGGAGATCTTCCGGAAATCTTTCTTATCTGAGGGTAGAGAGTGGCGGTTTTTATCATCCGACCAAGTAGACTACTACTGGGAAGAGTTCAAGGTAATTATTTCTCTATTCACTTCAAAAATGCGTTAATGTACAAATGCCTAGTAACAACAAGCATATCTTTTACTCTTTTCAGAAAGAGTATACTTGGGATGAGCAGTACAGCGATGAGTACATGCACTATGTCTTTTCGAGAAATGCGGGGAACCGGTAAGTTGTAAATCACTATAGTTTGAAATTATTCATTAATTTACTTTGTAATTTTTTAATTAATTTTGTTTCATAGGTACAAAGACGTCCTTCACAAGATGAAGACAACTGTGAAACCGAATCACTTAGTGAGTGCTGATGTTTGGGCCAACTGGAAGGCCCATTGGGACACGGAAGAAGAGAAGGCAAGGTCCCGCACTGCTCTTGCCAATTGCATGAGCGAGCCTGAGGGTGAGGGCACCGGATTGGTGCGCCACATGGGAGACTCCCGATCTTCCATTGGGCATTACGACAGCTTGGTTTGATTCTTAACTTTATCTTTTCGATTCGTATGATGAAATTTATTAATTTTCTGACATACTAATAATTCATCTTGTTTTTGGTTAGTCCAAGGAGCTTGGTTGTGCACCGAAGGCTCCCGAGCTGTACGCCCACACACACACGTCGAAGAAGGACAAGGACATGCCTGTCCCAGTAGACTCGAGGGCAAAGAATTTGACGGTACGTATTTCGTAAATTGTATTACATTATGACTTATTCATTAGTATCTAACTATACCATGTTTTCATCGGTTATTGTAGGAAGCGCTCTCCCAGAGGATGGGTTCCTCGTCCCAGCCATCGGCCCAAGAGGGTCAAGATGCGAGTATGGATGATGTGGACCAGACGCAAGTCTTTCTGGAGATGGAGGGCGTCAACAAGAAGAACCGGGTGTACGGGACTTGGTTCAGCGGCCGGTGTATACGTCGACACAAGACGCGGTCGGGCGCGTCAAGCCAGGCCATCTCACATTGGTTCGTCCTCTCGGATGAACCAAGAAGATATTTAGCGCAAGATGGAAGAGATACAGGCGATGCAGGAGCAGATGCAAGCGGAGATGCGGAAAATGGAACAACGGATGCAAGCGCAAATGTATTAGGAAATGCAGTCACGTTTGCATCATGATTTGCATGCGCAAATGTCCGAGTTCGTACGAGATGAGGTGGCCAGGATGAATGCGACCCTTCCACCACAATACGGTCCGCAACAACCGGAAGACAACGACGACGACGCCCCCGAGTCTTAGTTTTTTAATAATTTGTATCTTTGTTTTTTGTTTTCAATGAACGACGTTTGTAATAACAATTTCGGTTCAATATATGATTTCCATCTTTGTTTACGATTGTTTTTATAATATTTCCAAACTCAATAAAAGTTTAAAAATTGTGCCAATATTAACGTCAATGAACATGTAAAATCTAAATATTATAACAACAATTAGACACGGATTTGTGACGGAAAACCGTCTCAAATTTGGGGGCTCAGGGACACAACTTTTGCGACGGAAAATAGTCGCTAATGTCGTCGCAAATATCAGTCTCTGGGGGTCCTTTTTAGCGACGGAAAACGGTCGCAATATCCGTCGCAATATTCAGTCTCCGAGTTCAAAATTTAGACACGGATTTCGGTCGCCAAATCGGTCGCTAAATAGCGACGGGTACGAAATTACGTCGCCAAACCAATTTGGCAACCATATCGGTTGCGACGGCTTGGTAGCGACGAAATTCCATTGGTAACTGTTATTAGCGACGGATTCTACTATATTAGCGACGGAAATATCCGTCGCTAATCATGTGTTTTGTAGTAGTGAGAGAATTATTTACACACTTTTCCTTAGAGTCAAAAGCCAACGATCTTGTTGCTTCGTTTAAAATAGAGGATGCAGTATTTATGTTCACTAGTAGGGAAGTAAGTAGTATTTTGGAAGTGCCTCATGAGGGCTATGAAGTATATTCTAAGGGTGCATGGCCTTAAGGAACGAAGGTAGAGGTGCTACTGATAGGTGCAATCGCCTCTGGTGTTAAGAGTGGTCACTAGGTGATTTTAAGTGCGTTTCGGAAGCATTTAGTCATTAAATGAAGCACATGAGGCATCTGGACTAAAAACGACAAAGTGAAGACAAACGCAAAAGAACGAAGAAGAAGACTACAGAGCTTAAACCGCGGTCGTGGTCAACCGACCGCGGTCGCGCCATTCAGCGCTAGTATAATTCAACAGAGGACGAACCATGTTCGCGGTCACGCTGACCGCGGTCGCGCTTGCGGGGTAACTTCCAAATCCGTAAGTGTTTGTAACTTCATTCTCTTTTATGGGCTTTGAAGAGAGTTTCGGTTTTTCCTTTTTAGGAGGGGAATAAGAACAGTTTTTCTAGGGTTTTTGACTGATTATTCTCTCACATTCTCTCATATTCTCAATTCCATTTTCTCTCTAGAAACTCTTAGACTTTTTCTCTTGCTAAGATGATGAGGAACTACTTCTCTTTTTCATTCTTCGGATTGAGGCTATCAGATTTGGCTCGATTGTAGATTCCAAACCCCCTGCATTTTATTCAATATAAAGTTGTTTTGATAATTATTTTGCTTAAGCTTTGATTGATTTGTGTTGACTTTTCTAAAGTAACTAACTAGATCTATTGATGTTTATCATATTGCTAGAACTAGACAATTCGATTTGAAAAGTCTTGTTTTGTGGTAGAAAGCATAATTTGCATAAACTATTTACGAGTGCATCTTGTGTTCGTTCATCAAATTCATGTCGAGTATCCGACGATTTGTCCATGATATTGCATGAAGCTATCTATTCTTGATCTTACGGCTATTGTGTTATTGGATCTTAGGATTTCCTTGGTTATAGCGACAATAAGGGTTTCTATGATTATTTGGACTAGTTGCTTTCTTAGAACAAGGATTATGACAACTAATTGAATGTATGAACATAATATGTTAGGTATCTATGATCATTTGCCTATCTGTTATGCGGAGATCTAATGAGTGAATGTCTTTAATCCATTACTTCTTATTTATCGTGTTTGCATATTTGTGATACTTGTAACCAACCCCCCAATCATTATTTATTAATCACACATAAGCTTTAAACGGATAACGGACTCCCTTGGATTCGACCCTTACTTACCACTATATTCTATAGGGGTAGTTTGGTAATTATTTGATAAGGCATATGACTTTAGCCTTCGTCAGCTACGCCGCGTCTCTAATGATCCACCAACTTCTCTCTTTGGAATTGTCTCTGCAAACTGTATGACTCTTGTCTATCGCATTTTGTTGTACCTTGTGCTATCAAATATTACTTCCGGGGAACAAAAGAAGAGCACTCTGACAATTCAGCATGTCTTGGTCATGGATAAACTGCTCAAAAACTAGAAAATCAGCCTTCCCAAGCTTTTGATGAAACATATGACGCACGCAAGGGAAACTAAGAATCATGGCTTACCTTTTCCCTCGATAGTCAGAAAAAATCTTGGAATACCACAATGTCTGCAGAGAGCAGCACAATGACGCACCTCATGCCAAGATACTAAGTAAGACCACTATGCACAAAATGCCCTTCAAGAAGGGTGAAGCTGGTTGGGGGAAAGGAACACCAGTGCTGGAAAAGGCAAAGGCCAATGTTGTTGATGAGGACCACTCTGCGAAACATGGAGATGACGTGGTCTTGATTTCTGATGAGAGGTTTGAGGCAATGGTTGAGCATTTTGAAAGGATGAATGAGCTGATTGATGGACTGTCAGAGCAGATGATGAGGTTGGGTAGAAAACTTCTGAGCCTCCAAGAAGATGTAAATTCCATGAAAGATGACCAACCAAATGATGAAGCTCAATCTGCCTCTGAGGATGTTTCTGGCTCTGCATAGTACCCCTTCCTCTAATGATGCTGACCCTTTTCTTATCCCTACCCATATCTACCTCTTCTATTCAGTTTCTTGACTATTACTTTTGTGAACTTACGTGCAATATTTGGGTGAACCGTTAACTGTTTTTGCTTGTGATGAAACCTGTTTTGTGCATGAAGTGTTTAGGCATCTTATCATATCTGTGGTATTGCTAATATGATTGCTTGGTTAGGATATACTTATTAATATAATTGGTTCATGCTGCTTCTTATTCATGCCAAAAGGGGGAAAGTCATAGGGGTGCACTTTTTGAGGGGAATGACTTACTGGGATCTAGGAGATATTAATCTTAGGGGGAACTGCCTGTGCCTTGGGGAACCTTTTCCTATCTAAGTCTTGGTATAGACTTGGCGATTTAGTTCAAAAAGTAAAGGGTGTTTGTCACCATCAAAAAGGGAATTTGTTAGGGTTCCTTAGTTTTGATGGTAACAAACATTCTACTAAGGAAGTTTCCTTGGGCGTTATCTTGCATAATTATATTTGTGGAAAGTTTTTCTATATAGGAATTCCTGATGTGGAAAATTTCCCTATATAGGAACTTCCCCTATGTAGGAACTTTCCACATCGTGAAAGTTTCCCTATATAGGAACCTTCCACATCAGGAAAGTTTCCCTATAAGGAACTTTTGATGTCCTCTCTTCATAGATCCCTCCGTTGGGTGCGCCACAACACCCTTGCAGATGTATGCTCTTCCAGGGCCCAGGTGTATGCCCTAGCTGCGACCGTCTACATGATCTGGCACGCCAGGGACACTTTGATCTTCGATGACAACCCCATC
>NW_027368054.1:0-52617 GCF_046119375.1 Phyllobates terribilis | reverse complement strand
CATAATTTCCATAACGGGAAAATTTTCAAGTCCTCGTATTTTATTATAAATCTGAAGGGATATGGACAACAAAATCAAGTTTACATCCCAAATCCAAACAAAAACTAGTAGCTTTCATATATTTTAAGCTAAAACCGATTTTACATACCTTCCTCGGATTTTCTTCGAAACTCTTAGATCCAAGGATTTCTTGAGGTATTCTTCAATAAAAATCCCGCGAGTGTTTGAACATACCGAAAATCATGATTAGTAAAACCACATAGATGAGGATGACGCAAATAAAAACATGCAAGGGAAAAACGATCGGTGGGATGCATGGTGGTCGGAGGTAGAGTAGAAATCGGAGAAGGAGGAGGAAGAAGGAAGAAGATAAGGATGATGTTTTAATGGATGGTATTTAAAGATGAAAAAGGTAAAATAGTAAAAGAATTATAAGAGATTTACCTCTAAAACTTGCTAGAAACCCATAATCTTTGATTTCATTTCCATTGAAACTCTTGAAACTTTGTCTTGAATTTCTTTGAAAGAGAGCTCCCGTAAAGAAGATGAAGTTGTATTTTTTTTATTCATCTTCCATCATTTGAAGTATATATTTACGCATAAGAACAAGCTATGCATGCAATACTATTCACGATTCACTATTTACCTATTTCTCTAAGACATAATGTAAAAGTTACGTAAAGATGGAACTTGAACTTGAAATGTCTTGTTTTGATTATTATTTTTATTTAATCACATGCATGTATTTATTTCCATGTCATCTTTATACTTGTAGTCCATTTTTTTATTTTTATTTTAAATGGTACAATATCTAAAATAAATTTCTCATTATTAATTAATGTTAATGTTAATTTTGTAGTTAATCAATGGCAAATCTTGAAAAACGAGAATTCGATATACTCGACTTATCCGGCCCGAGATATCTGGAATGGAGGGTTGATGCAACATCGTACCTCCGAGCCAATGGCCTGTTAGAAACTATCCAAGATGATAATAATACTTCCCAGCAAGATAAGGCTAAGGCGATGATATTCTTTCGCCATCATATCCATGAAAGTCTAAAATCTGAATATCTGCTAGTGGAGATCCCAAGGAATTATGGGAAAGCTTGGAGCAAAGATATGGTCATCAACAAAAGGTCTTGCTCCCAAAAGTCACATATGACTGGGTGAATTTAAGGTTCCAGGACTTTAAATCAGTCAGTGACTATAACTCCCCCTGTTTCGTATTACATCTAAACTGAAGTTATGCGGGCAAAAAGTTTCTGAAGAGAACATGCTGGATAAAACCTATTCCACCATGCATGCCTCAAATATGTTGTTACAACAACAATATAGGGAAATAAACTTTAAAAAATATTCTGATTTGATATCAGTTTTACTTGTGGCCGAGCAGAACAATGAGCTCCTCATGAAAAATCACAACATGCGGCCCACAGGTACCGCACCGTACCATGAAACAAATGCAACACATGGAGTGTTTCCAGGACCTTGTGCCGCTCAAAATGTTAGAGGCGAGCATCAAGCTTTTCACGGACACGATGTTGGTCGTGGACGTGGTCGAGGTCGTGGATGTGGTAGAGGTCGTGGTCGAGGTCGTGGACATGGTAGAGGTACTAGCTATCAGTGGAAGCGATATGCTCCTGAGGCATCATCATCAAAGGGGAATGGTAAGCAAACGGTCCAGAATGATCCAACGGGACCTCCACAAAAAGCCAAATCCATCTGCTATAGATGTGGTATGACAGGCCATTGGGCAAGAGTGTGTCGTACTGCCAAGCACTTGGTTGAGTTATACCAGGCTTCTCAGAAAGATAAGGGGAAGAACGTGGAAACTCATTTTGTTGACGACACCTCCCCAATACTCAATCCGGATGTCTCTGACTTCATTATAGATGATGAGTTTTGAATCAATGAGAATAACAACTAAGTACTAGAAGTTGTTTTAATGTAATATTATGTAAAATATCTAAGTGTGTTTGTTTTCCTTATGAAGCATGTATCACTTACCTAGTGTGATGTACTATAACATGTTGTATCATAAATAAACTTGTTGTTTGGTTTATTAACGGTGTTATCTTATTTGTGAAGATATGGATGTGGCTATACTTACAACAAGTGGACAAGATCCATGTCTAGTAGACAGTGCCACAACACACACCATATTAAAGAGCAAAGAATATTTTACACAATTTCAGGTGTGACAAAACTTATCGAAGGCTCTGGAAGAGCTTGCCTTTTGCTCCCTAAAGGACAAAAATCTTGATAAATGATGCACTATATTCGAGTAAATCTCAAAGAAACTTGTTAAGTTTCAAAGATCTACGCCATAATGGGTTTCATATGGAAACTATGAATGAAAATGGCGTAGAGTATTTGTGCATCACAAGATAAATATATGGCAAGAAACACTTACTAGAAAAATTGCCATCCCATTCTAACGGACTATATCAAAATACATATATTAGTCGAATAGAAGCAAATATAACATTTGGTAAAATATCAAATGATAAAGATATGTTTACATTATGGCATCACCGATTAGGTCACCCATGCCATGTGATGATGCACAAAATAATTGAGTGCTCAAATGGACATTCCTTAAAGAATGTAAAAGTCCTTACAACAAGAGACTTCAACTGTAGAGGTTGTTCACTTGGTAAATTAATTACCCGACCGTCTAAGAACAAGATTGCAAATGAAATCCAACGTTCTTAGAACGAGTACAAGGTGATATATGTGGACCAATAGTTCCACCATGTGGACCATTTCGATACATTATGGTATTAATCGACGCATCAACAAGGTTGTCACATGTGAGTCTCTTATCAACAAGAAATATAGCCTTTGCTAACTCTTGGCTCAAATTATAAGATTACGAGCCCAATTCCCAGATTATACGATCAAAAGAATTAGACTCGATAATGCTGGTGAGTTTACATCTCAGGCATCCAATGATTATTGTATGTCAATTGGGATTGTTGTAGAACATCCAGTAGCACATGTTCATACGCAAAATGGTCTTGCTGAATCTCTAATTAAGAGACTACAACTAATAGCTAGACCATTATTAATGAAATCCAAGCTACCCTCGTCTGCTCGGGGACATGCAATATTACATGCAAACAAATTTGGTTAGACTAAGACCAACTGCATATCATAAGCATTCCCCATTCCAATTGGTAATTGGTAAAGAACCAGGCATATCACACTTAAGGGTGTTTGGATGTGCAGTTTATGTTCTCATTGCTCCACCACAACGCACAAAAATGGGTCCTCAAAGGAGATTGGGAATTTACGTTGGTTACGAATCTCAATCTATAATTAAGTATCTCGAACCAACAACAGGTGACCTATTTATCGCGAGATTTGATGATTGTCATTTTAATGAAAATGAATTTCTAAATCTCGGTGGAGAAAAGAACAAAGAAATCACATGGAATGCTCCATTGTTATCTCATCTTGATCCAAGAACAAAGATATGTGAACAAGAAGTAGAGAAAATCATACACTTACAAAGTGTAGCAAATCAATTGTCTGACTCATTTGTAGACACAAAGAAGGTGACAAAGTCACATGTTCCAGCTATAAATGTCCCTGAAAGAATAGAAATTCCTACAGGACAAATTAATAAGCTACCTCTAAATGAGCTTACAGTACACCGAAAACGTGGTAGGCCACTTGGCTCTAAAGATCTTAAACCACGAAAGAATAGGCGGCAAAGCAATATAGAATGTCCTACACCAATAGCAAATTCAGGGGGAGAACATGATGAAAATGAGGATAACAAAGATGACTCAGAGAACCCCGAAAATATCCCAGAAGAGGATAGAAATGTTGACAATTATGAAACAGATGTCAACTATGTATCTACTAGAACACAATGGAATAGAAAAGATATCGTTGCAAATGAAATATTTGCATACTATGTTGCCAGTAAAATAGTGGCAGATGATGATGATATTGAGCCACAAAGTATGATGAATGTCGACATAGAAATGACTGGTTGAAATGGAAAGAGGCTATACAAGCTGAACTAAAATCGCTTGAGAAACGTGAAGTTTTTGGTCCTATAAGACCTACCCCTGTAGGCACAAAACCAATAGGCTATAAATGGGTATTTGTACGAAGAGGAATGAGAGAAATGAGATTGTGAGATACAAAGCAAGGCTTGTAGCTCAAGGATTCTCTCAAATACCGGGGATAGATTATGAACAAACTTATTCCCCTGTAGTCGATGCAACTACATTAAGATTTCTCATTAGCCTAACTGTGACAAAGGGACTACAGATGCGACTTATGGATGTTGTAACTGCATACTTATATGGATCACTTGATAGTGATATCTATATGAAAGTTCCCGAAGGACTAAAAATGCCAGAAAGATATAAAGCGATGCCTCAAGAAATGCTTTCCATAAAGCTACAATGATCATTATATGGCCTAAAGCAATCTGGAAGAATGTGGTACAACTGACTTAGTGAATACCTCATTAGAGAGGGTTACAAGAATTACGCTATTTGTCCATGTGTTTTTATCAAGCAATCCAAGCCTGGATTTGCTATAATCGCAGTATATGTCGATGATTTAAACATTATCGGTACAACCGATGAACTTGAAAATACTGCAAGATATTTAACAAAGGAATTTGAAATGAAAGATTTGGGAAGTACCAAATTTTGTCTTGGTTTACAAATTGAGCATTTGAAGGATGGAATGTTCATCCATCAAACAAATTATACCGAGAAGGTATTGAAAAGATTCAATATGGACAAAGCACACCCATTAAGTTCGCCCATGGTCATTCGTTCATTAAGTACACAAGATGACGAATTCCAACCCCGAGAAGGGGATGAAGAGGTACTTGGTCCAGAATTACCATATCTAAGTGTTATTGGTGCGTTAATGTACCTTGCAAATAATACTAGACCAGATATTGCTTTTTCTGTAAGCCTATTATCAAGATATAGTTCACTACCAACAAGGCGACACTGGAATGGGATTAAACATGTATTTCGGTACTTACGTGGTAGTACAGATCTTGGTTTATTTTATATCATAAAATGCAAATGCTACTCTTGTTGGATATGCAGATGCAGGATATCTATCAGACCCACATAAAGCAAAATCTCAAAACGTTTATGTCTTCACCCATGGAGATACAACCATATCATGGAAATCAACAAAGCAAACACTAACGGTGACATCGTCAAATCATGCCGAATTGATCGCTCTATATGAAGCATGAAGAGAATGTGTTTGGTTGAGATCAATGATTGAATATATCCAAAAGGAATGTAAGTTGAAGACAATCACTGATAATCCAAACCAAGATATATGAAGACAATTCTGCATGCATCGCACAAGTGAAGGAGGGCTATATCAAAGGTGATCGAACAAAGCACATTTCGCCAAAGCTCTTCTCAACACATGATCTCGAGAAAGAAGGGAAGATTGATGTCCAGCAAATCCGATCTTGTAACAATCCAACTGATTTATTCACGAAGTCTCTATGTCCTAAGAAACTAGAAGAACTTGTGCACAAGATTGGGATGCAAAGATTTCAAGAGATACGCACACTAAGCTGAGGGGGAGAATTGTACGCACTGCACTCTTTTTCCCTTCTATCAGGTTTTTATCCCACTGGGTTTTTCCTGACAAGGTTTTAATGAGGCGGAATTATGAAGCGTACAATGCAAGTTGAACCCAAATATGTAAAGTGTTCCTATGTCCTTGATAAAAAGGTGAATATTCAAGGGGGGTGTTGTAGATAATGGTGAATTATTCACCGTATCTTCTGCACTTCTATAAAACGGCCCTTAAGAGACAGTGGCCTTATACGGTCCTTGGAAATTTCTCCCGCAAGCCAAAATTTTTGACTATAAATATCATTTATCATGAACGATGAATAATAAGAAAGTACGAAGAGTTCTAAATTTCCTTTAAATTTCACGATAGCGTAGTTTTTTTTTTTTTAATAATTCAACCGTGTTAGTTGTTATTTGTACTCCGTCAGCCTATTAAGACCTGAGAGTCACCGGCGGCCGGCGGAGGAAGAAATCATGCCTCCTCAATCCCCATCTCCCAACAAGCTCAACTTCTTCTACGGTCACCGGAAACCCTCTCAAAACAGACCTACAGTCTATGGCGGCCTCTTCACCAACCGCCAAACCCTAGACCCTTCAAACCCTTCTCACTCCTTAAACCCTCGAGACCTCAAAGTTCGCAAATCAAATTCCCCACTATCCAATCCCTCGTCTTTCCAGCTCAAAAACTGGGATTCAGATGCAATCAACAACACCCGCAACCTCAACCCTAACTCCGATCCCAATTCGTCTCGTAATTTCTTCCACATTGGGCAGAAATTATCCCCAATCGCGCGATACATATGCGATTCGTTTAGAAAACACGGGCGTTGGAGTACACCCGTCGTCTCTGACCTGAATAAACTCCGGCGGGTCACGCCGGATATGGTGGCGGAGGTGCTCAAAGTCGAGAATGATCCGATGACTGCTTCTAGATTTTTCCATTGGGCTGGTAAGCAGAAGGGTTACAAGCACACTTACATCTCGTACAACGCGTTTGCTTATTGTTTAAATCGGCTGAATAGGTTTCGGGCTGCTGATCAGCTGCCTGAGCTGATGCATATGCAGGGGCGTCCGCCTAGTGAAAAGCAGTTCGAGATTTTGATTAGAACTCATGCTGATAACAATAGGGGGCTTAGGGTTTACTATGTATACGAGAAGATGAAGAAATTTGGGGTGAAACCTCGTGTCTTCTTGTACAATAGGATCATGGATGCGTTGGTGAAGACAGGTCATTTGAATTTGGCAATGTCAGTTTATGATGATTTCAAAAGAGAAGGTTTGGTGGAGGAGAGTATAACTATATGATTCTAGCAAAGGGTTTGTGTAAAGATGGGAAGATTGATGAGATGTTTGAGGTTTTAAACCGAATGCGATCTGATTTGTGCAAACCAGATGTTTTTGCATACACTGCAATGATAAGAGTATTGGTGACAGAGGGGAAATTGGATGGGTGCTTAAAAGTATGGGATGAGATGAAGAAGGATCATGTTCACCCAGATGCCATGGCATATAAAACTGTGATAACAGCTCTGTGTAAGGGAAGAAGAGTTGAGAAAGCTTATGTTTTGTTCAATGAGATGAAGAAGAAAGGTTTGTTAATAGATAGATCTATATACAGTTCACTAGTAGAAGCATTTGTTGTTGATGAAAAAGTTGGTCAAGCTTGTGATTTGCTGAAGGATTTGTTGGATTCTGGATATCGCGCTGATTTATCAATATATAATTTTCTGATTGAAGGCTTGTGTAATGTAAAACAGGTTGATAAAGCTTATAAGCTGTTCAAGATCACTGTTCAAGAGTCCCTTCAACCAGATTTCATCACTGTGAAGCCTATATTAGTTTCTCTTGCAAAATTATGGAAAATTGATATCTTTTTGCAGTCTACTTGAACAGATGAAAAGTTTAGGGTTTTCTGTCATGGATGATCTCTCGAAACTTTACTCTATCTTAGTTGACCAGAATATGGTTATTGCTCTAAAGCTGTTCAATGAATTGAAATCAAGAGGATATTGCAGTGTTTCAGCCACTAATATCCTTATTAGTGCTCTTTACAAGAATGGGGAACCAAACAAGGCCTTATCACTATTCAATGAAATGAAGGATTCAAACCTTGAACCTGATTCATCTACTTTCAGCCATATAATTTCGTGTCTGGTTGAACTTGAAGATACCGAAGAGGCGTGTTTGTATTATAACAAAATAAAGGAGATGTCTTTATGCCCTTCTGATACAGCTTATTGTTCTTTAGTCAAAGGCCTTTGCAAGATCGGAGAGATTGATAATGCTTTTTTGGTAGTTCGTGATTGCTTAGCTAATCTCACCAGTGGGCCAATGGAATTCATGTATTCTCTTACTATCTTACACGCGTGCAAGTCTAACAATTCGGGTAAAGTAATTGAAGTAATTGATGAAATGGTGCAACAAGGCTGTCTTCCTGATGAAATTGTGTGCTGTGCTGTTATATCTGGTATGTGCAAGCATGGGACAATAGATGAAGCAAGAAGGGTTTTTTGTTATATGGAGGATAATAAAATCCTTACTGAAGCTGATGTGATTGTTTATGATGAAAGACTTATTGATCATTTGAAAAGAAAGACAGCGGATTTGGTGGTTTCGGGGTTGAGGTTTTTGGGCTTGATAGGAAGCTGAAATTGAGAGGTTCGACGTTGTTATCAGGTTGAACCGAAATGGTGATGATGGTTTCATGCAATGGGAATCCATATATCATATACTGCAAGTAAGTGTTGTGTTAGCTTTCCATCTTATGACTTGAGATTCACTTGCAGTTGGAAAACTAATGAGTTCTGCTAACTGTCCAGAGGCCAAAGCACTAGCAACGGCAAATGTTTGTGATTAGACTACACAGAGATTAATGAAGATGGTTAAAGGACACTGCAAGAACTGGACGATTCTGTTTTGATATAAGATTCTAGTTGTTTTCTACATGTGTAATATAAAGTTCAGGTACAACACATGATTCTATAGTTAGATGGACCTTCTAAATATTGAAATCCTTAGATTATTATGCCCAGCACAAATTTGGATTTTATATTTTGTGTTAAACTAGCTTTGTTTTTTTAAATAGGGAGGGGGTAATCCACTATTTAGGGCATTGCTTTTCATTGCATGTGTATTTTTTTTTATTTCTGAGTGCATGCTGAGCCATGATGGTTGAAAATGTTTTAGCCGTGATGGTTTACAATACCATGAACCGTGATGACTCATATTAAACATTATTAGTGGATAGTTATGATGGATTAAGGTTTATTTAACATGATTAGCGTAATTTTATACTTGATTAGTTTTATATATCCTTGTATAAATGTGTGAAAATAAGAGATTACAAAAATAAATTATTTTATATGAGATTATAATTATTAGTCTTGAAAGATTGTTAATTAAAGTAAAAATACCATAGAATAAGGTTGTTTGACTTTTTATTGCAATATTTTGCTTAATTAGTCTTATATGTCTCGTTTCATGGATTACAATAAAAGATTACATAAATTCATCTTCTTATGTGAGATCAGGTGTCAGTATGGTTAAAATGGTGCTTGATTAGTCAATCTTGGATACTGTTAGAGTTCCTAAGTTTTGATTGTGACAAACACTCGACTAAAGGAAGTGTTGTGAGAATAAGTGTGCAGATGTTATTCAAAGGAACTGTATTAAAGACAAGGAAGTGAGTTAGGAAGCGAGGAATACTAGGAAGAATAAAAGGAAGTTAGAAAAAGGAAGACGCGCGAATAAGTCAAAGTGGATACGCGCGGGAAAAGTTTGTTGGAAGAATCCTAACCGACTAGATACGAAGAATCTAGAAGAAGAAGATATCGACCGGATTTGAAGATAAAGTAATCGAAGTTGTTAGGATTAGATAATATTGTTGTAACCAACAATATTATATCGAATAAATAAATAAGAGAATCTACGGATTATATATTTATTTATGAGATATAATCTTTATGGGAAAGATCTTGTAGTACTAGGTATAAATAGCGAGACTTGAAGAGATCATTTGGTGTGCGTACAAGATAGAAAAACACAAGGATTAGATTGAGAATAAGAACAGAGTGAACAATATTGTAAGGTTGTGTTCGGGTGCGAGTGAGAGAAGTGATTAAGTGTGTGTAATCCGAGCTCTCTTTTATAACGAAACACATCAATAAAGTATCGTTTGAAAATCCTTCTAGTGAAGAACTAGAAGGTAGTGATTTTGCTCAACATAGTTTGTTGATGTTTTCACTCTAATTCATTGTGTCCACTATACAAGTGCTTGATCTAGTTCCCGCTGCAACTATATCAGGGAAGGGACGCTCACTTCCCTGAGACAAAGTTGACGATACGATCCAACAAATACCCATCGTTGGTCATGATGGTTAATCCTTGAACCATCACGTCTCAAATGAACTGAGCCATCACGAGTCAAAGTTCATGGACCATCATGGATCAAGTTTGTTTAACATCAGTTGCCATATTGCTTCATCTGTGTCTTCATTGGAGATTGTTGAGTTCGCGTTTAGTATTAGTTATTTTGAATTATGATGCAAAATTAAAAAATATAAATTTCGTCTGCTACGTGGTTTAATATACTTTTTTTACGAACTTATCAATTACAAACTATACCAATATCATAATCACATATCATAGCACCTATATCATTACACTAATATCACCCACTGTACCAATATGACAACACTAATATCATGTTACTAGCTTTGTCATCATCTTTCTTACAACACTACAAAGCTTGATAATGTCTACACAAGTTGGAAAATGTCTGCAAAATTCAAATATGTGCATAAAATTCATGTAAGTAATATATTCTTGTGCTTTCTTGTTCATTGACCTAAAATATAAACAAGAATACAGACTAATCAAGCACCTTTCAACCATAATTAAGCCCAACCTCAAATAAGACGATGAATTTATGTAATCTTTAATTGTAATCCACTAAACTAGGAATATAAAGACTAACCAAGCAAAAGATTACAATAATAAAGTAAAAAAATTATTACGGTATTTTTATTCTAATCGACTATCTTTCAAGACTAATCAATCATAATCTCATATAAAATGACTAATTTATGTAATCTCTTATTATTACACATACATATAGGGGTATATAAGACTAATCAATTATAAAATTATCTTAATAATATCAAATAAACCTTCATCCATTCTAATTATCCATTTATAATGTTTAACGTCAACCGTGATATTTCAGTACACCATCAACCATCACGGCTCAAATTATTTCAGCCATCACAACTCAAGTATGTTAGACCATCACGGCTCATCATGCACACAGAAGTAAAACACCATGCATTATAAAGAGTCCATGATTATTTATTGAATCAAAGTAGCTTTCATAGTTTCAGACAAGTTGACAGACCCTAATTTGATAATGTTGACCTCCAAAATAACCTTCCAAAACAAGGAAGCTCAACAGTTTTTGTGTCTATTAATCTGTTATTTTCTTTGCTCAATCATATAAATTCTATTTTTTGTAATTTATTATTTTCTTTTCTTTTTCGGAATTTTATGTTTCAGTTTAAATTAGTATTACCAAACAATCAACTACCATTTTCTTGGTTCAGCTCCAGTTCTACTCCCAGTTTACTTAGTAGCTAGTTCATCACCAATTCTACTTTTAGAGGTCATTTTTTCTTTGATATTTTAACCTCATTTTCCCATGATCATAAAGAGTTAAAAACAATAAGTGAATTACCCTCTTGATAACAAATACAAGTACATCCACTGATACAAGATATACTCTTTAGACCTCACAAATGTCAGAGAGAGTAACCTAACAATACAATGCTGCATTGCCTAATATACATAGTAACACTTCCTAGAGCAGAGCCTGGTAACCAAATAAGTATACAGTATAACAAAGAGAAGACATGAATCTAAACTTGTCGTTTAGGGCGGTTACGAGCTCGTGGAAGAGCAGGTTCTTCCTCTTTAGGTACAATCAAACTGTTTCATCATCCTCATCATCATCCATTTCACTTAATGCTTGGTTCATCGCAAGCTGTAATTACAAACCAAAACAACTTTATTAATGTCCAGAAATGTAAAACACCATCACATTATGTTATTTTCCTAGAAATCAAGCCTGATGTTGAAGCATTCTGTTTCAGAATTTGCTCTAACATTGTTAAAACTATTGTATGTCTCATGATTGAGTTCAAACATTCTGTTCAGGATTTGCTCTAACATTGTTGAACCAATTCTACACATACAATTTAAGCAGCTACATGAATGAACTCAAGTACCAAATTAAGTTCAGGACTTCCATCAAACAATTGGCGGGTATCAATAAGCAGTCAAAACCTTGCCCAAATAAACACAGCATTGAACAATTTTCACACAGTTGAATTGCGAAATACGCCGAATACCTCTTCGAGGAACTTCTTATCAAGCCTATCGCCAATTCGAATGGCAGCGAAGATGGTAGCAGCGAGGAGAGAGGACGGGAAGATGAAAGCGAAGATCAAGGTGTTAGAGGTGGGACCTGCACGGGTGACAACGCTGACAGCTCTTTTTCTGCTTCGCTGCGAAGTTGATTCTCCGGCGAATTGGACCGCCGGAGGATCGGAGAAGCAGAGATGTCTGGGAATTGAAAGGCGTAACGGGAGTCGGCGGATTCCGAGTGGGAAATGATAGAAGTAGATGGAGAAAGAGCTCTGCAAATGGTGAGACTGGATATTGCCATTTTTGTGGATGTTGTTATGCTTCATCTTCATCATCCCTTCGCTTCACTGTGATATACTCATATCACATGTCATGTGGCTTTTATTTTACTTTATTTTTTCTTGTAGTAATTTATAACTGAAGTTTAAATTTTGATTTTTCAGTAAGATTATTTATTTTATTAAGAGTTAAGAGCTCTTTTCATTAATTATAGGGTAAGGTGAATTATTTAACTATTTTTGTATTGTCATGTGCTAGTTGTATTATAGGTTTGTTTTGGATGGTGTTCAATGTTGTAAATTATTTAATTTGCTAGTATTTTATATGTTGTACATTTTTTTATTATTCCTCTTATATTATTTAGAATGAAAAATTGCAGAAAATGTTTTTACAATATTAGTATATATTCATTACAACTAACACTTAAAGAAGAACCAATAAGGGCCCGTTTAGTATTCAAATATTAAGATATCAGATATCAGGTATGAGTATAGATATCAGATATCAGATATGGGTATAGGATTGATATCTTATATCTGCGTTTGGTAGGATATAGATATCAGTTGATATTTCTGAGAACGATCATGGTAATAATCAAGAAGAAGAAAGGAGTTTGGTTAGAAAGTAAGAATAAGGATCCGGTGAAAACAATCTTATGGTGTGAAGTGCGAACTTTCTCGGGTATACATATAACACACTAATGTTCACATATAACACGCTAATGTTCACATCTAAAGGGATAGAAAAAATCACCTAGAAAATGTAAAAAATAAATAAAAATAACAGTTCACCATTAATTACAAAAATGTCACCGCGTGGATTCATTAAAAAACCCATCTTTTAATCTCAGCCCTCCAGTTTCTAATCTAATGGCTCAACATGCTTCTCACTTCACACCATAAGGATTGTTTCACCGGAACTCACCTCTAGAAAGTAATATGTAAAATAGATAAGAGATAGAAAGGGTTACGAGTGATATCCTAATAAAACTGAGTATATGGAATATGTATAAAATGAGTATATTAGGATATCAAGTATATCAACTTGATATCCATATACTGATATACCAAACACCAGTTATGGGTATCAGCCATTTTCATACCCATACCTGATATCAGGATATGAATATCAAACAAGCTCTAATATACAACATTGAATGAAACATAAACCAAAGCACAAACAGAGGTAAAAAAAAATGAGATGAAGGGAGGTATCATTATGAAATCCGTTGCTAATATGGTTTAACGGCGGATTTGCGACGGATGTCTCCCGCCGTATCCAATTTGGTAGCAAAAGGAAGTTAGTGACGGAATAAAAGGCCCATCGCTAGTTAGCGACGGATTTCGCGACGGAAGTCCGTTGCATATTTGGGCTCCCGGAGACCGAAAGTGACGACGGGTTTTGCGATGGATTTCCGTCGCTAATATGGACCCATGGGAGACCGATTGTGGCGACAGAAGTTGCGACGGAAATCCGTCGCTAATATGGACCCTCCGGATACCCAACTGGATTTTACGACGGGTTTCCGTAGCTAGGTCTGCCTCCAGAAGTCACTAAACTGCGACGGAATTCCGTCGCAAATCCCGTCACAATTTGACCCCCATATCTCTGTCGCGTCCTCGGTTATGGTTATCAAATACGCCTTCACGTGGTCGTTAACGTTAATATTGCGAAGTTTTGCATTTTCAATTAATTGAAAATATATCAAAAACAATATTATAACAAACACTAATAAATTAAACCGAAATTATTATTATAAAATTAAACGAAGCAAACAAAGTTTGTACAAAACAATAACAATTAACAAAGATACAAATCATTAAAAAAAAAACTATGACTCGGCGTCGTCATCTCTTGGTGGCGGGCGATGTTCTGGCGGAAGGATCAACATCATCTTGGCCATCTCAGCTCTGATGAAATCGGACATCCGCGCCTGCATATCTGCATGAATTTGTTACTGCATTTGCGGATACATTTGCGCTTGCATCCGCTCTTCCCCTCTTCCATTTTCTGCACTTGCGCCTGCAAGCGCTCTTGCATCCGCGCCTCCATCCGCTCTTGCATTTCTTGCGCCCGGCTGCGTGATGTGTCGATGTATGCACCGGCCGCTGAACCGAGTCCGTACACCCGGTTTTTCTTGTTCACGTCCTCGATCTCCAAATAGATCTCCGTCTCATCCACGTCAGCCATGCTCGTATCTTGACCCTCTTCGGTCGGCAGCTGGGACGAAGTAGCAATCTTCTGGGCGATTGCATCCTGCAATAACCGAGGAAAACATATTAGTTAGGTACAAAAAATGCGTCATAACATATATGTAACTTACGAAATACTGTCATCTTCTTCGCCCTCGAGTCTACCAGGACAATCTTGTCTTTGTCCTTCCTCTACGTGTGTGTGGGTGTACACCTCGGTAGCAGTTGAAGTGCAACCGAATTCTTTGGTCTAACAAAAAACAATACAAATTTATTAGTGTGACAGAAAATTAATAAATTTTCTTATACGAAAAAATAAAATTAAGAATCAGACCACGTTGTCGTAATAACCCATGAAGGAACGGGAGCCTCCCGTGTGGCGCACTAATCCACTGCCCTTACCAGGCAGGATCGCTCATCCGATTGGCATGAGCAATGCGGGACTTCTTCTTCCGGTCATCCGAGTCCTAGTAGGCCTTCCAGGCGGCCCAAACGTCATCGCTCACAGAGCGATGTCGTACTCCAGACGTCTTCATCTTGTGAATGACGTCCTTGTACCTATGAAACAAAAATATTTCAAAATTACAAAATAAGCTAATAAGTCATTTCCAACTGTAGTGATTTGCAACTTACCGAGTCGCCGCATGTCTCATGAAGACATGCTTGATGTAGACCTCGATGTACTCGGATAAAAAACATACATGTTTCACTTTGCATTTGTACATTAGCATAATCGTGAAGCTAAAAATGGATAAATAATTACCTTGAACTCCTGCCAGTAGAAGTCGATCTCCTCAGGCGACAGAAACCGCCATGTGCTACCGGACATGAAAAAACATTTCCGGAAGATCTCCCGCATAAAACGGGAGACTGGTTCGGACTCGAGGAGCATCGACCCGCTAGGGTCTGGATATATAAATACTTCCATCAGCATCCAACGGTGCCCGTGGAGCAGTAGATCCATGGTCGCCCTAAGCCGGCTCAGCCTCGAGAACGACTCCCAAGGACGTGCTAGCCCGTCCTTTGCTCGGCCTCGACCATGGCCGCGCCCATGACCGGCTCCTGTGGGGTCACCGCTGGCTCCTTGTCCTCTCATATCTTCAACCATATATATTAAAATGGATAGATCCAACCATAATTAATAACTTAATATATTACGATGTCGAAAGTGAACTACATCTAATTAAATACAGAACATTAATGAACAATCTATATATAACGAATAACCTATACATAACACATCTACTTCAGTCAAGTTCGTCTTCCTCTGCCTCTTCCTCTTCCTCTTCGCCGGATGATGAAAAGTCAACTTCTGGTTCTTCGACATGAGGAATGTGTAACGCTTCTTCGTCAGCTTCTTCATTATGATAAGCCAAGTTTGTGGGATCTTCATCTGTTTCGACGATAAGGGGATTTTCTTCAATGTCGTCTTGGAAGGCCGGGACGACTGTCTCTGGCATGTCAAGCTATGACCTCGCCTTAATCTTGCATACTTCCCACCAATTTACTTTATCCCGTCTTTTGCTTGGATATGACAAGTACTGAACTTGGTCGGCATGTTGTGCCAAGATGAATGGTTCATACTTATTGTATCTCCGTCTATTGATTAGCTTCCACCAAGTTGTATCAAGGGTTATTGTGTATGCCACTATCCGTGGGGTCAAACCACTCACATTTGAATATGACGGTCTTCTTCATTGGTAGAGCTGGATACTCTAATTCAATTATGTCAGTCAACACCCCATAAAAGTCATTTTCGCCCTCAACATATTGTGCTCCCCTTACGCAAACACCGCTATTCATTGTAAGCTTGTCTTGCTCATATTTTTGAGTTAGGAACTTGAAGCCATTCACATAGTACCCCTTTATATGTATTGACCGTTCTACACGGTCCCTTTGCAACGCTCAGAATGAAGGGATTGGTACAAACAGTTGGATCTTTAACCTGTAGTACAAGCAAACAGTTGTAAGAGTTCCAGCACTTTGCAAGAATCAGAATAAATGAATCTCACAAGTACTTACATGAGATTAGAACCAAGAGGCGAAATCAATCTCAAACTTCCTTTCAATTTCTGTCTCGATTATACCATGGTTCCTTTCGCGCAACTCATCCACGAAAACACTTTAAAAGGAAAACACCCAAATTAGATCACAGTTGTAGAGTAGATATGTGATAGCACTTTATAACACATAACCCTTACTTTCTGTGGGCTTCAATTTCAGGACAGTCAGAAGAACATAGGTCCTAGCAGCAATAATCTCATCAAGATATCTCCGGGTACTACCATGCAGCGGCCTTTCCTTCGGTTTGAAAATTGAAAGTCGTTCGACATTATCATCGACGTCCATATCACAAGTTTCATTTCTTCTCAACCGCTCGGGTAACCCGGATCACCTTTAGTGAAATAAAACGATGCAAATTTTGCATTTTTTCTTGCAAATATTCGCTGATAATGCTTCCTTCCACCCTGCCTCCAAGGCAAATCTAATAAGCACTCAAATTATTTGAAAATAGTATCTTATATTTGAGATGAAGAGCATTAACCTTCTAGTTTAAATTAAGAAAATATGATACAAACTCATCATGCTAAGCCACATTGAACAGAAGAAATATTACGACATGTTCATATGCATTGACAATGACTAAGCATAAAACATATTTAAGAATTTTGAGTAATTGGAGAATCAAAGGGCTTATACTATCATCTGACACGAAACTACTCAGAACTTAGGGCTTATACTATCATCTGACATGAACTACTCAGAACTTAGGTATCTTCCTTTGATGTTCGTCATATACCATTTAAAGACAAATCACGACCTGGATTATACTAGAAGATCCTTGTTTGAGAATGTCTGGTATCATATATCTTTCCTCGACGATGATATCCTTCCCCTTATTGGTGGATAGCTCCATGGAGTATTAATGGTAAATGCAAGGAAGAAGCTCTATCTCTGAAGTAAGGATGGTAAGTGGAAATTGAAATTATCAGTGGGATGTGGCTTAAATACATGGATGAGGGCAGTTGATAAGGCATAACTACTAAATGAAAGGGATATAGGAATTCAAAGGAATAATTAAGAATCATAGGAGAGGGCAATGACAAAGGGAGTGAGAGAGACATCAAGGAAGGAGAGCGTGGAAGGGAGAAGAAGAAATGTGAAAACAAGGGGGTTGCTAAAAAAATAATTAGGGTTAAGTAGGGTTGGAGTCATTTAATGAGTTGGAAAACTCGTTTATATAATTTACTAGAAACTACATTCTCAGTGCTTGAACTGTAAGTTTATGCAAAAATATTTTGATAAGAGAATTTTATGTACATTAGTAAGACTCTTTTTCAAGCTCATAAAAATGTGACTGATATCTATGAATGAATTTCATTCAAAGAATTTTGTGCACATGAACAAGACTCTTTTTCAAACTCATAGAAAATGTGACTCGTTTCTATAAATAAAATTCCTTCGAAGAATAGATTTGTTTCACACTCGATTAATAAATATTAGTATTTCTTTACAAATAAGTTAGAAAATATATTATTCAATTATTAAATTAGGAAATGAAAATTAAGGTATATTACGGAGATATAAAATATAGTCACTAGGAAAAAAAGTATTGTGAGTTATTTTATGTAATTTAATTGTGTCAATACTTGATTTGTATTAAAAATCTAATTTAATTACCTTATTTGTGAAACCTAATATATATAAGTGAGGGAGTATTAAATATAAATGAATGGGTTATTTAGTGTTTTTAAAAAAACACCATCATTTCTATATATATATATAAGATATATACATGATCTACAACATTCATATTTTACATAAGAATGTGACTTCCTTGAAATATGACCAGTGTAAAGTTCATTTAGGTTGTACACTTGATGCTTCTACCTCATTAAAACCTTGTCAAGAAAAAACCAGTGGGATAAAAACATGATCGAAGCAAAAAAGTGTGCAATGCGTATAATCGTCCCCCTAAACTTAATGTATTTCTTGAACTCTTTGCATTTCAATCTTGTAGACAAGTTGTTCAAACTTTTTGGGATTTAATAACTTTGTGAACAAGTCTGCAAGATGGTCACATGTTTGAATTTATTGAGCGTCAATCTTGCCTTATTTCTCTACATCATGGGTTGAGAAGAACTTTGGTGAAATGTTCTTTATTTGATCATCTTTGATTAAGCTACTTTTGTGATGCAGAATTATCATCATGTATCTTAGTTGGATTGTTAGTATTTGTCTTCAACTTGCATTCTTTTTAAATATACCCAATCATTGACCTCAACCAGACACATTGACGTCTCACTTCATAAAGAGAAATTAATTCTATGTATTTGACAATGTTGTTGTTAGTGTTTGCTTTGTTTATTTTCATGATATGGTTGCATCTTTGTAGTTTTAGACATAACCATTCAAAGATTTTGTTTTATGTGGATCTAATAAGTATCATGCATTTACATATGCAACAAGAGTAGAATTTGTATTTTTATGATAAAATAAACCAATGTTCTTGGTACCTCGTAAGTACCGGAATACCTTGTTGGTAGTGAGATATATCTTGATAATAAGCTCATTGCAAAGGCATTATCTTGTCTAGTATTAATTGCAAGTTACATTAATGCACCAATTGCACTCAAATATGGTACTTCGGGACCAAGTACTTCTTCATCCTCTTCTCGAGGTCGAAATTGATCATCATGAGTACTTAGTGAGCGAACAACCATAGGTGAGCTTAATGGATGTGCTTTGTCCATACAAAATCTTTTCAATACCTTCTCAGTGTAATTATGGATAAAATTTTCATTTTTGAAATGTTCAATTTATAAAGGAGACATAATTTGGTTCTCCCCAAAATCTTTCATTTCAAATTCTTTTGTTAAGTATTGCAACAATCTCAAGTTCACTGGTTGTACCGATAATGTTCAAATCATCTACATATACTGCAATCACACCGAACACATATTTGGATTGCTTTATAAAAGCACATGGACAAATTGCACCGTTCTTATAACCTTATCTAATAAGGTATTCACTAAGTCTATCGAACCATATACTTCGAGAATGCTTTAGACCATATAATGATCTCTGTAGTTCTATTGATAACATTTCTTGATACATCACTTTGTATCTCTTTGATAATTTCAGTCCTTCAGGAACTTTCATATAGATGTCACTATCAAGTGATCCACATACATAAGTGGTTACTACATCCATAAGTTGTTACAGTTAGACTAATTAAGAATCTTAATTTAGTTGCATCAACTACAAGAGAATATGTTCATTGATAATTTACTAAAGCATTTGTAAAAATCCTTGAGTTGTAAGTCCTGCCTTGTATCTCACAATTTCTCTTTTCTTTTTTTGTACAAATAAACATTTATAACCTACTGTATTTTTCCTCATTGGGATGGGTATTATTGGACCAAAACATAATATATTTCAAGCAATTTTAGTTCAACTTGTATAGCCTCTTTCCATTTTGGCAAGTCGTGTATGCGAAGACATTCATCAATACTTTGTGGTTCAATATCGTTTGTCACTATTTTAGCGGTGACAGAGTATGCAAATATCTCATGAGGGACAATCTCTTTTCTATTCCATCGTGTTAGTGGACACATAATTAACAACGATTTCATAATGATCAACATTTCTATCTTTGTCTGGGATATTATCAAGATCATCTGATTTATCTTTATCAGCTATACTCTCAAGGTTTTCTTATTTATCTTTATTATATTCATTTTTGTCATGTTCTCCCCCTGAATGAGTCACCGGTGCAGGACTAATTACACTATGCTATCGCATATACTTTCTTGGTTTTAGGTCTTGTCTTACCATCTGTTTGGCATGACGTAAGCTCATTTGAAGGAAGCTTGCCAAATTTCTCTGAAGGAATTTGTATTCATCAGGGGCATTTACTTCTTGCACATGTGAGTTTGTCACTTTCTTTGTATTTGTAAATGAATCAAGTAATTGATTTGCTACACCTTGTAGGTGTATTATTTCTTGCACTTCATGTTGACATATTTTCATTTTTGGATCAAGATATATAATAATTGAACATTCCATGTGATCTCTTTGTTCTTTTGTCCATCGAGGTTTGAAAATTTATTTTCATTAAATTGACAATCATCAAATCTCGATGTAAATAGGTCACCTATTGTTGGTTCAGTATATTGGATTATAGATCCGGATTCAAACCAAAACAAATTCCCAATCTTTGTTGGGGACCCCTTTTTTTACGTTAAGGTGGAGCACGGGAACATAAAATCCGCATTCAAACACACTTAATTGTGATATATCTGGTTCTTTACCAGGTACTAAATGTAATGAAGAATGCTTGTGATATATAGTTGGTCTTAGTCGGACCAGATTTGTTGCATGGAGTATTGCATGTCCCCAAGCAGATAAAGGTATCTTGGACTTCATTAATAATGGTCTAGCTATAAGTTATATTCGCTTGATTAGTGATTCAACAAGACTATTTTGTCTGTGAACATGAGCCATTAGATGTTCTACGGCAATCCTAATTGCCATACAATAGTCATCAAATGCTTGAGATGTAAACTCATCAACAATATCAAATCCAATTCTTTTGATTGTATGGTTTAGAAATTAGGCTCGTATTTTTATAACTTGATCCAAAAGCTTGGAAAAAGCTATATTTCTTGTTGATAAGTGGGCTCACATTTGACCATCAATCAATATCATAAAGTATCAAAATGGTACACATGATGGAGCTATTGGTCCACAAGTATCACTTTGTATTTGTTCCAAAACATTGGATTCTCATTTACAATCTTATTCTAACAGGGTCAGGTAATTAATTTACCAAGTGAGCAACCTCTATGGTTGAAATCACATGTTTTAAAGACTTTCACCATCTTTGTGAATGTCCAATTGAGCTTTCAAATATTTTATGCATCATCCCATGAACGAAAGGACCCAATTGATCATGTCATAATGTTAACATCCCTTGGTCATTAATATTTTATCAGATATTACGTTTATCTTCACTGGACTTATGTACGTATGATATAGTCTCGTAGAATGGGATGGAAATTGTTCTAGGACATTTTTGTAGGATCGATGGTTTTTAAAAAAGAAAACTTGTAAACTTGTATAATCTCAAATGAACTCAAGTAGCTATAGAAGCTATAGAGTTAGATTAAGGAATAGAGATTAACTACAATTAAGCACAATTAAAATGATTTAAAATGCTTAGCTCGTATAAAGGTTTACCAAGGTGAGAATCCTAAGCTTCTAATAATCCCGGGATAAAAAACTCACCACTAACTTGTATTATATCAAAAGCAATTACACACTTAAGCTACTCCTAGATTTGTGCAACTCTCTCTCTCTCTCAGAATACAAGTTTTCGTTCAGCTCATACAAGTAATCTCTCTATCAAGCTCCTAAGTGTTTTAGACACTAGCTTTGCTCACAATGACTTAAGCTCTATGTAGCTTTCTCTCTAGCTTAATTGATTTGCTCTCTTCAGCTCGTGACACTCAAAACTCGTGCCTAACAACACTCCTATGCATGCTTTATATAGTAACTCTAACTTACATTCTTAAGATAGCAATCCTATATCTCACTACATATGAAGAACGTCACCTCAACAATCCGCGTGATCATATTTCCTCCGGAAATGCATCAACGCTCCAAATCACTTTGTGCTTCTTCAGCTTGATCTTGTAGCTTCCACGTTGGCAATCCATGTGCCTCAACGCTTCTCTTGATTTTTCCAGCTTGGCGATTCCCGTTTGTCCACTATCAAAAACTAGAAATCCTAACAAACTCCCTGTTGTTTCCATTTCCCTTAAGTTGTAGCTTCATCGGCCTTCCCTTCCTTAGACCAAATCCTCTAAGCGCACACCTATGACTCCACCTGTGGACACATTTTAATCCAATTAATTATATCTTCTCTTCTCTTCTTCAGAAGCACAATCCTCTATCTTTGCAGCGACTCTCTCTCATTCAAAGATAGACCTTCCGTCTTCTTATTTCTTCACTTCAACCTTTATTACATCTTGGCGAGATTCAACTTTCCCCGATAGACCTTAAGCTAGACCCTCAGTGGTCGCATCTAGTCTGCTCGTGCTTAAGCTACACTCAGAACTCCTTGAGCTATACCTAGGCTAGCTTAAAACACACAAAGGATATCAAATACTTGAGTTTGTTATCATCAAAACAAGCAGAACAGTTTAGCTAGTTCATTCCAGCTCTAACTCAAACCAACAATTTCCCCTTATTTGATGATGACAAACCCTTAAACAGTTAAGCATACGAATTTCAAAGTGTACTTAGGTTAAGCCCCAGATGTGAAATTTGGCTTAATCAAGTACTACATATATAACAAATCAGCTCAAAGATTTTTGCTAAAAACACTTAATGAGTATACCTTTGTCCCCCCTTAGACCAAACCGGTATAAAATCTTCCCCCTTAGTTGAATAAGGATATGTACCTGTTTACTTCTCCTTTTGACATTATCAAAAAATGCAATCATAACTCATGCAAAGGGAACTAAAGTGGAAAGTGAAATCAGTATAAAAAGGCAGTAAGCACAAAAACACAAAAGTTTAACCAAGCAATAAGCACAAGCATATAGAAACCTAAAAGGCACACTTTATAGCATATAAAATCCTTACACTTTTTTGTAGCAGATAGTCCTAGGAAGACAAGTTAAACTTTTGAGAAAAAGAGGAAACAAAATAACGCAGCAAAAAACACACGCTTCAACCCTAGACATCGCGTTGTTGAGTGAGTGCAACCAAGTTCTGGAAAAGAGTGATCATTTCGTCCCGACGAGCTATCATGAGCTCAAGCTGAGATGTGATCTCAGTCAGCCTGCGCTCCACATATGAACCCTGAGCTAGTATAGCAGAAACAACTTGCTCGGAGGCAAGCGGGTCACTGGAAACTGGTGTATGAACTTCTCTGGACTGGGTACGGGAGGAGGAAGCAACTGGTGTCAATATCTTAGCAGGAATGGGCTTAGCGACCAGCTCGGAGACCTTCTCGACCATAGTGCTTCATTAAACGACGTTTCATGGACTGGCTTGTATAACCCCTTGATCTTCAACATTCTGGATATTATGTGCGGGAAGGGAAGAGGAGAGCCATGGTGAGCGCGACTGACAACCATGTGTGAGAACATAATTTGGATTGTGTTGATTAGTTATTTGCTCAGAATCTCAACCATGATGCAACAGTCAGAAACAGTTACCAGGTCCATGTTGTTGTTTCTAGGCATGATGTTCATGACGATAAAGTAGTGCAGGAGTCGCTTGGAGGCGGAAAGATGCCCTATCTTCTGCACAACTGGTACATTCTTGCCGAAGATTGTTTCCTTGATAGCACACGAATTGGTTGGCCAATTTGTCTTGTAGAGTTGACCAAATCCAACTAAAGAGCCATCTAGGTCGGCTCTTGACCTATTCCTTATCCATATCCTTAACCTTGAAACTCTCGCTCGCATCATGAAACCACTGAAAATTACAAGAAGCTGGTTCACCTGCGGACGAGCTGTTGCTGAAGCGAGAATAGAACTGCCTGACTTGATCCAAGTCTACATTGCTTACCTTCATCTCCAACTTATCCCAGTTCTGTAGTTTGAGGAGATGAGTAAAGCGACCAGAGTTTGAAGCGACCTCGATTTGATGCAGAATGTCCTGCGAAACTATGACCATAAAGAGGATGTCGCACTTCGGTATGCCTATTAGGAGCAGCGAGAACTCCGACTTCTCTGCATGACTCGCTTTTCTCGGTTTCTTAGCGTGCGGTGGTTTCACAGTTTTTACCACCACTGATGTCGAAGAAGGATCAATCTCAGCATCTTCTTCTTCTTCTAATTGCACTTCTTCTTCCTCTTCTAGCTTTCGTTTGTCCATAGCTTTCGAGGTGCTCTTAGCATCTTTGATGATCTGATGTTGAGCAGGGGAAAACTCATCATCCGCTTCCTCGGAGAATGATGCAGCTAGTATATTACAGTGAGAGGGAGAGATAAGCGGTAGATGATCACCTAAAACGGATTTCATCGGCATCACAAATAGCTCGGATTTGACTATGGTGAGATCTGAAAGCACATTTGACATTATTGCGGTGACCGGATCCTCTAATGCGGCTGATTCAGTACCTTCCTCTGTAGCTCGACCCTCAACAAGATCTATGACACTTACTTCTCTGGATTTTGGATTTGTCGGAGTTTCTGGTGTTTTGGACGATGTAGAAACTATCGTCGGGGTCTTAGGCGTTGTTAGAGGTATGGCTTTCTGCTCGGCTAGCCTGGTGAGCCTCTAACGATCTAGCTCTTCAATTTCCCTCTCACGTATTGCCACAAATTGGAAAAAATCTCTCCCTTGGATGGTAGGCGAATTGGGGTTTCGTCGTCCATTTTTAGTTTTTGAGGAGCGGTTGTGTTTTAATGTTTGGGGAATTGGGAATTTTGAGAAGCGAGAGAGTGTATGTGGAGAGCAGGTTATAGCGCAGGTAATAGCGGAATTTCTGGAAATGTAGAGAGGGAGATATAGAGTAAAGACGGTAAAAGTCTTGAGCGATTGCATACCCGTGTATATATAGACGGCTTAACCTTCCTCTGTAAGTTTCCACCTCTAAACCAACAGCTAGATATCTGCAATGGCTATCTCTCACATCTCTGCAAATCTCTGCAACAACTATATTACTCGTTGGAAGCGTTGCAACAACTAGAATAACTCGCTTTTCTGGACAGGATGCAACGACTATAATTGTAATAGCTAGGTATGGCTTTGTTGGATCTAATTAGAGCTAGATCACTGAGCCATGTAGCTTTTATGAATCTATTTAGACTAGATCACTGAGCTACATATTTAGACCGTCATATCCTCGAGCCACAAAGATAACATTCTACCTTAAGCAAACTTCCTCATTAAGCAAACCTCTGAGTACCTTAACCCCCAGAGACTGCCACCTCAGCTACTTCTCACATAAGCACTTGATCATGCTAGGAGTGTAAAGCGTGTGATATGTGTGCCAAATTATAACCAATTAAGCATAAAGAATAACAGAAAATGCACATTTCACATGGGGGGCATAACACACTCACACTCAACATATATGTATATATAGTATGTGCATATAGAGGGGTAACTGGCTCTTTGACACAAAAATGAATACTTCCAATTTGTGGAGTTTTTTTATATAAAGGGACTTAGGAAGTGTTACATTTAAGTCGGCTAGGGACGCCGTAGGAGTGGATCATTTCTATAGGATTGTAATATGACTAGAAGACAATCACCACTCTCTATTTGTGGAACAAGAAGAGCATGCATTGAGTTATGACTATAAGCTATAGCTTAAATGCAATATACAACTCTAGCTAGATCGTCCTATTGCGATAGGTAATGCATGAATAACAAGCAAGTAAGAAGAACAACCAAACTAAAGTTCCCAATAAAGATTAAGCTACTAATTCATAGTCAAAATTGAGAGAAACTTACAACGCATATCTTGCTTCAACTAATGAAGAGGTAGAAAACTAGACTGAAGCCTAAGGTTTAGAAATATATCCATGCAAAGCGTCATAGAGAGATATTTTTTGTTTTGCTCTTCTGTAAGTACAAGAATATGACTCAGCGAGATGTATAGAGACCTACTTGAATACTCCATGATCTTGCTTGAATAGATCTGAGTCACACTTGAAATATAATATGTAGTGTGGATCGTGTGATTTAAGTACCTTAATCTAACTTAAGAGTATATCTTTTATGCGGAAAAGATTAAGACTATAAGAACAATGATTACCAAAACGATTTTCTTTATTGATTCTACTAGAGTTTACGACTTCAAGACGAACACACAGTTCTTAGTTCATCTCTAAACTCTCCTAGACATTTCCTAAACTCTGAATCAACAAAGATGACCTCTTGGAATGAACAACACTTTCTAAACCGATAATCTAAACTATTTGTACTAAAGGCATAATTGTCGGGAAGTAATCTTCGAAAAGCTAGATAAAAACAATAAATAAAACAATAAATCGTAACTGAATATCCAGGATAACAAAGTAGCTCTAACAACCTAGATTACGAATCTAGGATATCTCTGGTAAATCTATCTTTCCCTTTATAGCAACTTAAAGATATCTTTCCTCTTTTACGCACTCGGTTCCCATCCTTGTCACTCGGTTCCCTTCAGCGCGTCACTCCTTTCTATTGTTTGGAACTTCTATTACTCGGTTCCCTAACTCCATTACTCGGTTCCCTCTTTCCTGTACTTGGTTCCCTTTATTCTGGTGAAGAGGTTGAGCGCTTTGCTTCTCGCTTGACTCACTTCAGCTTCCTAACTTAAGCTCGTTAATTCCTTTGCTCCAATTACCTAATTTATTCGAAGGCCTATTGCTATCCTACAATAACTCACTCAGGGTAGACATTAGTATATAAATATATTTGTTATTATTAAAACTGAGAGATATGGATACTAGTAGCTAGTTCCTATAACCAACAATTTCCCCCTTTTTAATGATGACAAACATAGAATCCTGGCATAGATATGAAAGTTTATCCAAAGGAACTGAGAAAGAAATAGTTTTGATTCCCCCTTAACATGTGAATAATTAACACTTATCGCCCTTTGAACTTACCGCAAGGGCTAGTCCCCCCTTAATCAAATAACTCAATGCCTATATTTGCCCCTTTTGACATCATTTAAAAAGTCATGCTCAATATTAAACAAGGAAAAATAAGTATAAACATGTGTGGTCTCTAGAGGAATGATTAAGTGATGCATAAGAAAAAAACAAGTAAGGCACTTCTCAGTACAAACTAGAGCAAGCAGACATTTAATCAAAAGCATACTTCATATATTAATAAGCACACAGAAACAAGTAATAAGAGCAAAAACACATAAAGATTTTTAAGGAGATTTTGGATTTCTAGGGAGCCCTAAGATGCTGAGAACGAGCATTGATTCAAGGCCACTATTCATCTTCAGAGTCGCTTAGATAATCTTCTTTCAGAGGGCCTACCATGAGGGCATTGATGTGGTGAAGGTTCCAGTCGATCATCTTGCGAAGGCATGCCATGTGCTTGTTCAGTTGAAGCACGACCTTTAGTGTTCGGACTTGGATCTCGGAAGGGGTTAGGTTTTCAGGGACAAGGGGATTATTTGGGCTCTTGAGTTGCTCAGCTTTGGGTGCAGCTTTGGGTTCAGATTTGAGCTTAGACCTGAGCTTAAGCTTCTCTGGATAGGGATCCATACCGGCGTTCTTGACAAGTCGTCTTAGCCCAGTCACCGTCATTATACTCTCAAGCGCTGTCTCCTTCACTAGATTGTAGATGTCAAGCTCGATCGTGATCTTCTTCACGACATGCGGGTATGACAGCACATGTTTTTTGTGCATATTTATTGTGAGGATGTATGAGAGGATTAGCCTTGGAGTGTTAATTAAACTCCCCTCTATCGCAGCTCCGAGAAGACATGCATCGGTTATAGTCACGGTGTCGCGCTTCTCTTGTCTGGGAATCACGTTGTGTGGAATGATGAAGTGGATGAGCTTTTTGCCGAATGATAATATGTGGGTATTTATTTCTTTGGGCTTTGCCTTGCCTACTAGCAGTTCGATCATCTCTGACTTCCCGGACGACTAGTTCTTCTTAGGTAATGTTGCGAGCCTTCGCCGGTTGGGAGGCCGAGCACCTTGGCGACGAGCTTTACATTGACGGTCTTGGGCTCGTCTCCCCAATGTATCTGCTCCCACTGAGTAGGAATGGCCTTGGGATGGAGGTATGGGCACCAAGGCATTGTAGAATTTTTGCACTTTGTCGAGGTCGACGAAAATCGGCTCGTCCTCAAGCTCGCACTAGCGCGTGCGCTTGAGAGTGGCTATAGTGGCGGCGACGTCGAACTTCACTGGATCCAGGGTGTTCCAAAACCCTTTCCCTATTATGATGAGCTCGATCACCATTCGCATCCCGAAGTTGTCGTGTGGTGGGGGGAGACAAATATCTGAGGCGCCTTCCACTGATATGACTACCTTGGACGAAAGGCCTTTATACTTCTTCACGGTGGTCAATGAGGTGATAGCTATAGGGAGTTTTAGGTTTGGGAGGCTTTGGGGGATTTAGGGGCTGTTAGGGTGAGAGTGGAAGCGGTAATGGTGAGGGCTGGTGGATGGCTTTCGTCGTGAGCTGATGAAGTAGGTGTGTGCTCATTGGACTTTAGCAAGGAGGGCTCTAGAGTGGTGGAAGAAATGGAATGAATGGGCTCGGTCATTTGGGCTTTATCCTCCTTCATTGGAGTGGATTGGTGTGGCGGGAGGAAGTTGGTTCTTTGGCTGGTGGGGGTGGTGAAGGGTTTTTCTCCAGGATTTGATGTCCCAGAGAGTGTATTGAGGCGGTGGTAGCTTGAGGCTGTGGAAGCACAACCGCCGGAGGTGGTGCTTGTTCTATGGTGGGTGCAGATGGTGGCGGATTTGAGGAGTTGATGGGAAGGGAGTGTAGAAATGCATGGTACTTCATGTACTACTCCCATTGTTCTGGAGTAATACTGAATTGGTTGGCCATTTTTGTATTTTTGAAGTAGCTTGAGAGATTGGTTGTGAAAAATGAGAGAAAGAGAGAGATTAAGATGAGTGAGAATGGAGTAAGGGGGTATGGATCTGGGCTAGATTGGCTTATAAATGGAAGGTGCAACGGTCAAATAGAAACGGTGCAATTCAGATCAGATTCGGCACCTCGAAACTCGGTGAAGCATTTACCGTTTGGGAAATGGGGCGTAATGATTACCTAGGAAGTAGGCGGCCGTTTTCTCGCTCGGTCCCTATGTTTCTGTCGGTCCATATGCTGAGTTCCCTAAAAATCTGCTCTTTATACCGTTTTCTGTGTTCTCGGTCTCCATACTCTTTCGGTCCCTAATTTCAGTTCCCATCACACTGCGGTTGGTATTTACCCTTAAAACTCTTTCCCCGTCTTATTAAGGTGTTGTGTCTCGGTTACCATTCTCAGCGGGATATATTACTATCTTAAGCACTTAAATTAATTCAAACACACAAAGTGACTTCATAGCTCTTTAAATAAATATGTACTAAGCATAATTAGGAAGACTCTTTGTCATCTAGGTGAATATTCCCAGGTGCAGACTAGTGGTCATAGAGAATGGAACACATAGATCAAGGCTAATGGACTAGCTTATAAGCACGAATCATATCTAGGGGGGGGGGGGGGGTTGATATAATGGTTAAGAAGCGTTCACCGTGTTTATTTATCAAGGCTTGAAAAGGAGAGCATGAAAAGGTATCAAAATTTAGCAAGCAATAGTACAATCCTAGAAGGTCCTAACAAGCGTTTATCAATAGCATCACAGAGAGCATGCGAGGGAAGAATAGCCCGAATAATATGAGTCAAGATAGAAGGAGCTTATAGAGAGGGAGATGCTTAATGAAGGGGGATCAATCCCAAGTGTAACCTTAGTTTGACAAATGGTTCCTTGTTCATGGTCTTGGTAAAAATGTAGCTATTTGATCATCGGTTCTACAATGGGTAAGCTTTATGTTCTTTTTCTCCACATGGTCCTGAAGGAAGTGATAATGAACGTCAATGTGCTTAGTTCGAGAGTGGTGTACAAGGTTCTTTAAGATGTTGATAACACTTGTGTTATCACATCTTATCTTGAGAGAACCCATAGTAATGCCAAAGTCCTTGAGTTGTTGCTTGATCCATAGGAATTGAGCATAACATGAAGCAACCGATATGTATTCCTCCTCGGTGGTGGACACGGCTATTAAGTTTTGCTTTCGCTATCCCCAAGAAACAAAGCAAGGGCCTAAGAATTGAGCCATACCTAATGTGATCTTTTGATCATATAAATAACCTGCATAATCAACATCTATATATCCAACAAGGGTAAAATCACAATTATTAGGGTACCACAAACATAGATTATCATTCCCTTTTAAGGAGCAAAAGATTTGCTTGATTATAGCGACATGCAACTCACTTGGATCGGATTGAAATATTGAACACATGCTTACTACAAAGACAATATCGGGTCTAGAGGCAGTTAAGTACATCAAAGAGCCAACTATACCTCGATAAAGGGTCTCATAAGTCTTGACTCCATTGAGATCTGCATTGAGCTTAGTCCTTGTGGACACTGGGGTGTGAAGGGGCTTACTATTCTCCATTCCAAACTTCTTGATTATCTCCCTGAAGTACTTTTGTTGATGGGTTTGTATGCCTTCAACATTTTGCACCACTTGAAGGCCGAGAAAAAAGTTCTGTTCACCAATCATACTCATGTTAAACTTGCCATTCATCACATTCTTGAATTTATCTACAAACGACATGTTAGTGGAGCAAAAAATGATATCATCTACGTATAACTGAACCACGAGAACGCCTCCCTTGTGTTCTTGTATGAAGAGCATCTTGTCAATCGTCCCCCTTTTGTAGTTGTTTTCAAGGAGGTACTCGGAGAGACAGTCATACCACGCCCTTGGTGATTGCTTCAATCCATATAGTGCCTTGTCTAGGAAATACACATGCTTTGGGTACTTTGGGTCCTCGAATCCTGGAGGCTGCTTAGCATATACTTCCTCGTTGAGAACTCCATTGAGAAAGGACATTTTTACGTCCATTTGGAATAGCTTGAAACCCTTATGAGAGGCAAAGGCTATCAATAGACGAATGACCTTTAGATGAGCAACTGGAGCATAGGTCTCATCATAGTCAATTCTCTCTTGTTGATTATACCCTTGAGAAACAAGACGAGCTTTGTTCCTTACCACAACACCTAAGTCATCGAGCTTGTTTCTAAGGACCGAATGAGTTTCAATGATGGTACGATTAGAGGGCTTAGGAACTAGACACCAGACTTTATTTCTATCGAACTCATGAAGCTCTTATTGCGTAGCGGCCACCCAATCTAGATAAAGGATGGATTTTTTGATGTTCTTAGGCTCGGTGAGGGAGACAAAGGCATTGAAGGCACATAGATTAGTCTCTGAAGTGGCTTCTTCAAGTGATTTGGTGATTGCCTCTAAACAAACTTCTAAAGTAGATATTGAGAGAGTGTGCACTCCTGAGTGTAAGGGAGTGATCATGTTCCCTAGATGATGAGTGCCTCGTTACTAGAAGCCTCTAGTAGGAGGGGTTATGATGGGTACTATGTCAGAGTGAGAGGGCACATCGCTATCACTGTCTGAGTCACAGGATATGGGAGTTGAGGATGTAATTGGAGGGGCGAGTGGATTTAAAGCTCTAGAAGAAGGTGCTTGAGGGCTTTCTGAAGGCGCTTATGAGAGGGTGACTTCAGGGACTGGATCTGTAGTGTTAGAAGTAAGTGAATGGAAAGTGCCTTTGTCGAACACCACGTGTATGCTCTCCTCATAAGTTCTTGTTCTTTGATTAAACACCTTATATGCCTTACTCACTGAAACATAGCCAAGGAAGATGGCTTCATCGCTTCTTGCATCAAATTTGCCCAAATTATCCTTTTCATTGTTGAGCAAAAAGCACTTGCATCCAAAGACCTTGAAATGGGAGATGCTGGGAGGATATCCTTTGATCAACTCGTATGGAGTTTTAGCGAGTGTGGGGCGTAGAAGAGCCCTATTGGTTATATAGCAAGTTGTGTTCACCGCTTCAACCCAAAATGATGAAGAAACTCCACTTCCAAGTAACATTGTTCTCGTCATCTCCACTAAAGTTTTGTTCTTCCTTTCAAAGACTCTGTTTTGTTGTGGAGTCCTAGGGGCTGATAAATTATGGCGTATCCCTCTTTCAGTGCAATAGCTAAGCATCTTGTTGTTCTCAAACTCAGTCCCGTGGTTTGAATAGAGCACACTTGAAGTGATAATGAGTTCTCAAGCAGAGTGACAAGCTCAGTGAAGACTTGATCTTTAGAGTGAAAGAAGATTGTCCATGTGAATCTAGAGAAGTCATAAACAATCACAAATATGTAACGTGCTCCACCAAGGCTTTGAACACACATAGGTCCACAGAGGTCTATGTGAAGAAGATCAAGGGGATTTTTGGTTCTGATGTCTGACTTTGGCTTGAACGAGCTTCTGACTTGTTTGCCCTTGACACAATTAGCACAATATGTCATATTATCTACCTTGATAAGAGTTCATCCATGGACCAACTCTTTCGCACGAAGTTTGTGTAGAAGATGTAGATTGACGTGCCCTAGTCTTTGATTCCACAATGAGGTTTGATCTTCTATTAGTAGCAAGGCAAATGTGACTCTTAGGGACGTAGCTGGGATCGAATATGTAAGTGTTATTGACTTGCTTTCCCTTTAATATGACTTCATTTGAATAGTTCCTCACAAATCACTTTGAGGTAGTAAATGTGACCTCGTTTGGTCCCTCATCACAGAGCTGAGCCACACTCAACAGATTATAGTGAAGTCTCTCCACAAAGTTCACCATCTGAATCTTTATTTTATCATTTAGATGCACCTTTCCATGTCCTGTAATCTCTCTAGCTCTTTTGTCACCAAATGATACGCTTTCACCGTCATAATTTTGAAACTTTTGCAATCTTTCCTTATCTTCAGTCATGTGACATGAGCAACTACTATTGATGTACCATTTGTTCTCTCTTCTCAATTTTACCTATAATGAAACAATCAAACCTTTGGAAACCATAGAATCTCAGATTTTCTGGATGGATTAGCTTTCTTGTTAGCATTAAGAGAATGAATATTGACATGCTCCAAGCCTTTAGTTGAAGGAACATGCTCAAAATAAGAAGGGACATTCAAATCAAGCACTTCACGTGTATTGCGAATGGGAGACTTGTATGGCTTGTTACTTAGATCATGCTTCTTCTTGCAGCTATGTATAGTATGGCCATTGTTACCACAAAACCCGCACCATTCATTATATTTGACATAATCGTACTTGCCCTTTCTAGGTCTGAAGGGATTCTTATCCTTAAGCTTAGGATGTAGGGTGTCTACTGCGTTCCCTTGAGCTTGGTTCACATACATTTTATAAACCTTTTCCCCCTTGAGACCAGTAATTAGTGTCCCTTGACGGTTGTTTAAGTGCCTTTACCTTTTTCTCTAGAAATTCATTTTACTTTTACAAGTTTGAAGGGATTTATCTAAGGTCTCCGCCTTTTCAGTTAATTCTATAGTAAGCTTCTCATTGGCACTAGAGCACTTAGAAGAATCCACATTAGTGTCATATCCTAGTCCAGTTCTAGATCTAATGAAACTGTTTGATTCACCATGTTCTTATTGATAGATTCAGTTAGATTGGTGATTTTATTAAGTATAATTCCTAAGTCGCTTTCTACCTTTGAGTACAAATCCTTAGATAACCCCCCTTGAGGTTGCTTACCACTGCATCCCTCGCATGTCTTAGTTATCAAGCTCAGTTCCCTAGATTTAACTAAGGCCTTTTCCTTATTATCTAACCTAGTGGACAAATCTAGACACTCACTGCGTAGATATTTGACTTCCTCTTCATATTCATTGATTTGTGACTCTAGAGTTTCAGTATCTTCTAACAATCCTTTAATCATGTTGATAAATGCTTTCTTTTCTAGCAAACTGAGACGAATAGGGAAAGGGTCAGAAGGTTTTACCTCAGGAGCAAGGGCCTCCACTGGCCTTGGTATCCTTCATGGAGGTTAGCTTCACCGTCTTCTTCTCCCCATGCCGTGAAAAGTGCCTTCTTTTCAGATGCTTCGCCCTTAGGGTTAGTGCATGTCTTACAAAGATGCCCCTTTTCCTGGAATTGTAGCATGTGTACTCCTTGGGATCTCGCTTTGCTGAAGATGATGACTCTCCTTGTCCAGCTCTCTTCTTGAACCATTTCTTGACCATCTTTGTCATGAGTCTAACTTCCATGTCATCGTCTTCTTCCTCTTCATAATAATTGATGTCCATCTTTTATAGAACATTTGTAAGCTTCAAAGCGGTTCCAATGACTTCTTTAGTAGCTAAGCCCTTCCTCATATCAGCATTCTCTTGGTTGAAAAACTTGCCAAATATGTCGACCACTAAGAGCTTCTTACAGTCTAAAGACATTAGAGTGATTCAGTGGGTGAGTTCAAACTTGTCGATCGTTACATAGATGACATCTAGTGTTTGCTCCCAAGCATCAATCGTTACACCAGCAACGCTTAATTTGTTCACAAAGATAGTGAACCGTTATTGGCAAGCACACGCGCTTTCACCAGGGAGTTGCTTGAATGCTTGGAACTCTCTTTGAAGAGTGAAATTTCTGGTGTCCTTTTGATCTTCACTGCCTCTGTGAATGGAGATAATGGCTTCCCACATATCTTTAGCCGTTGGTATGCCAATGACCTTGTCAATGTCTTTTCGTGTGAGTCCACATAGAATGAGTTTTCGAACTTTTGAATTCTTCTCCATCTTGGCACAGTGCTCAGACTACCAATCTTTCCTTTCCTTCAATTCCGGAAGCACTTCGTCGCCGAGCTCAATAATCTTCCAGCACTGGTAGTCTTGGGTTTGAATGAACATTGTATTCACTCCTAGACACCAGTGTAACACCCACCCCATTTCACATGGGAATATTACCGCCAATGACTTCAGACTCTCACGTCCAAAATCACTCAGGCTTATATCATTGAACAAAACATAACATATATATACAAATAATATCAAAGTCTTATATAATAATGTGGAAAATCAGTACAATGCGAAATAGTAATACAAATTACATTAGCGGACTCTTCAAGCTGCTTCTTCAATTCTTGCATTACTATTGGACTCATTCGATAAGGTGCCTTCGAGATTGGCGCCGTTCCTGGTTCCAACTTAATAGAAACTCCGCGTCGCGGTTAGGGGGTAGACCTGGGATTTCTTCAAGGAAGACATCCTCAAATTCACACACAATAGGAATATCGTGAAACAGAACTTCATCCTTTTTTGGCGCATCCAAATAACACAAATACCCGACACAACCTTGTTGAAGAAGCTTAAACGTTGCCATAGCATTAAGTTCCCATTATCCGCGTTATTTCGACCCTTGAACTTACACACTTGATGGCCCCTAGATGAAACTGTCACTGTCCTTGTACAAAAGTCAATTACCTCCCCATGACATGTCAGCCAATCCATACCGAGAATAATGTCGAATGGAGCCATGTCAATACAGATTAAGTCAGCTTCAGACTCCCGACCTTGGAGGGTCACTGGGAATCTTGACAACCGACTAGTTCCTATCAACTGTTCCCCATTAGGAAGATTTACTATGAATGGTTTGAATGTATCATTGCATTTCAAGCCTAACTATTGACACAACTCTCCAAAACAAAGGAATGCGTAGCACAAGAATCAAGTAATATGCATACAGAGGTAGAACTTAGGTATATGGTACCTTGAGAAACTGGAGCATTTGGCTCATCATCATGGCGCATCTCATACAATCGTTGTCCTTGGCTGTCTGATGCAATTGGAGCTTTTACCTTGCTCTGAACATCTGACTGAATAACAGTATTCGCAGTCCTTGCAGATCCTGGTTGAGGTCGGTTGTTATAACTAACTGACCCTTGTTGAGACTCAACACCGGATTGTCTCTTCTTAGGACAATATGTCTGCACATGTTCATCCTTTCCACAAGTAAAACAAGTCCTTCTAGGCTTCGTGCAAACATTTCTCTTGTGTCCATAAGCTCCACAATTGTAGCATTGAACTGGACCCTTACTCTGTTCAGAGCGTTGCGTTGACATTGACTGATATGGATCAGTCATGGCTTTGTCTGCTTTGGAAAAGTTAGACGGTGGTGCCATACATTTGAACCCGTTGTAGTGCTGGTTACTGACACTCTGACGTTGTTGGTTTCTTGCCTTCTTTGCATTCTCCATGGGTAACTCCATTTTGATTGATGCATCAATGTACTCTTCAAGAGTGAAGCAACTATGGCGCAACATCATAGGTTGTAATTCTGAATTCATCCATTCGTGAAAGTGCCAGATTTTATCTTCCTCTGTTGATACATCGGAATAGGGCAACAAATGATTAAATTTTCCTGCCAGCTCTTTCATCTTCAACCCATGATTCTTAGGGTAGAGAAACTCTTTACGCTTCTCCTCTCTCAAAGCCTTTGAGAAGAAGCGATTAGTCATTTTAGTTTTGAACATCTCCCAACTCAGGTTAGGGTGATCAGCTAACCCCAGTGGACTCCCACCATTCACTTGCCACATCCTTAAGATAGAGTGAGGCTATGTGCACCTTCTCAGCCTCATTGTAGACGATGTTCCTTAACAACCGTTCCATATGCCAAAACTAGTAAGAGACCTTCACAACTTCACCGGTCCCGTCATAGGAGTCAGGCTTCCTAGTGCTTATGGCCTTTAGTGCCCTACTTTAGATCCTTCCAGATCTGCGCTCACGAGCATGGGGTACAGACTCCTCTGTTTCAGCGTCTATGGCAGAAACTGGTGGAATAGGGGTTGTTGGGGGTACCATATGAGCGGGCAATCCAGTAACTGCTTGAGCCACTATCTATTTGATTGCTTCGAGGGTGGTGGTATTGAGGTCAACTGGAGCAGCTGGGTTGGTGGGAAGTTCGACTTGACCCATTTGCAGGTTATCCTGTTCTTGGTGCTCGTTCATCGGATGGCTTTGTGAACTAGCTCCCGACTCATGATCTTGATTAATAGTGCTTTGTGATTGGATTTGAGAAGAATTGATTGGTCTAACCCTCCACGATAAGAATCGTTTCTCTTACTCACCATCTGGATTTGGACCAAAGGAATTAGATTGGAATTTCGACACACAAAAACTTAGGGGTAATGAAACTTGTATATAAAATCACACAAATCATTACTCTAAGTAAAATTTGTGATTTACTAATACTTGTACCACACGAAGACCAGAAAAGGGTTCACAACATCCGAAGGGAGACTACTGCTCCTTATGTTGTTCTAGAAGGAATCAGTGTCTACCACGAGATAGGCATAGGTCGAAATGTTAAAGATCATAAATCTTTAATTTATGACAATTGGGAGAGAGAGGTAGAGAAGTTCCTCTAGAGTTTGTTTCAAAAACATAAGTGGAGAGATAAACACTTTTCTTGTCTTCCAACTCAAACTCATTTATCAAACACAAAAAAATTATATATACGATTTAAAATGAGTAAGATATTTTTATTTATAAATGAATAAATAATTAGTCTATATAATTTTTGTTTTGTTTTAAACCTTTAAATACAAATACTTTTAAAGATCCATAAATTATTATGAAAAATAGATTTTCAAAACCTTTAGCTCTGATACCAAATCTGTAACACCCCCATTTCACATGGGAATATTATCGCCGATGACTTCAGATTCTTACGTCCAAAATCACATAGGCTTATATTATTAATCAAAACATAAAATATATATAAAAATAATATCAAAGTCTTACTTAATAATGCGGAAAATCAGTACAATGTGAAATAGTAATACAAATTGCATTAGCGGAAGACTTGTAAAAATAACAATCATAAATATAACTTGATCAACATTGGGATCGTCAACCTTGATAACCTGAACTTGAAACATTAACTGCCAACTATCGGGTTTTCTTCTTCACACCTCGGGACCACCACCTAATGTGTTGTATGTGGACGGATGAGACCAGCCAACCATGCAAGGAAAATAGCGGCTGATTAGTCTAATGAAAGACTATGCAAATGGGAATTATATGACACTCTTTGTGGTCGTATCTAGTTAAACCCATCGGTTCTCGAATACAAGCCGATAGACGAGGGAAACTTCGATACTTCCACCGAATTAGGAAAAAATATGTATATATAGCAAGAGAAGACTCCAAATAAATCGAGTCTTGTGGAAAATATTTATAACAAGAGAAGACTCCAAGGGAATTGAGTCTTACGAAAAATATTTATGACAAGAGAAGACTCCAATGGAATTGAGTCTTATAGAATTTATTATATAATATAAATATGTGTATCTGTGTGGGAACATTTTAAGTATTTCACAACAACAGTTTTATAAACAACCTCCCATGAATAATTGAACCGACGACCAACCTCACCGCATACGTGTTGTGCGAATTCAGATTGGAAAGATGAATTACTTAACCCGGAGGCCCGACGATTTTCCAAGTTATAATTATCGCCCGGAGGTTTATTTATTATGTGCATAACAACACTTATCTTCTTTACTTCTCAAAAGGTACATTCAAGTTGAAGCTTTTAATAACGTCTCTCAAAGAGAACGAAGGGAATAATCCCGATTGTCGGTACTAGCTAAGTGCATCACCACTTATATCAACATATAAGGGTACGGTCATGACCAAAAGATATTAGGGCACATCCTCCTAATATCAAATTATAAACAAACAACTAGACCTCGCGAGGTACATAGTGTTGCTATGGATACTCGTTCTAACTATACAATATATCCACAACAATCCACAACAAAGTCCATCTATCACCCTAAAGTAATAATATAATCATATATATATATATGGTATATCCACTATATGAATGCAACCTAAATAAAATTTATTTTAGGTTATTAAAGTTCCAACCACACAAGAGTATAATATTTTATCCCAACTTAATATAACAACCGATTCATTGTTAATTAAGACAAATATGGAATAAAAACAATAGATAAGCAAGAGCTAACCGCCACTTTCCTTAGATCAGAAGATGTTGATACATATCGAATGAGGATAAGGTTCCTAGTTGATGGGCTTGATTCCAAAAACTGAATGTAACTCGACAGAATAGATGTTGTTGCACAGCTGGGTTTGAACTGCTCGTTCAAGGCTCAAACAGAGAAGGAATTGGACATGGTTGGTACAGTTGGCTTTGTATCAAAACGAGCTACAAATTAGAGTCAAGAAAATCCATAAAATATGAATTATATCATCTGGAAAAGGCAAAGACAGTGAACACTTACTGGTCACGTCGAAACAGTTGTTGAACTGCGTGATGGACTTCGAAGAGCTCGTTCGATAAAGAAAATGGACGTGGTTGGTATCGTTGGATTTGTATCGAAACAAAATACAATTTAAGATCAAGAAAATCAAGAAAATATGAACTATAGACTCATTAAAAGGGGAAACCGTGAGTACTCACTGTTCACGCCGGAAATCAGTGACTGGGTTGCGCAATAAACTTGAATATCTCGTTCAGGGGTCAAATGACGACGAAACTAGACGGTGATGGTGTTGTTGGAATCGTATCAAGCCGAAATAAAATTTAGACTCAAGAATCTCAAAAAAATATGGACGAGAAGTTCATAAATACAGAAAAACAGAAGTGGCCGAAAAATCAAAGTGTAAGGACGACTTACAATCTTCGGAGTCGAATTAATATTGTTCGGAAACGGAATCAGATGATTAAAGAGTCGAAATCCACTAATTTGAGTATGAGGAATTCAAATTTATGGTAAAAATAAGTAAATAAAGGCTATAACTAGAGTAAGTGGGAGGATTTTAGATTCGGGTTAAGAGTGAAAGTGAGGAAGAAACTCCTTATTTATAGAACAATGGTGATGATGAAGATGCATGATGAAGATATAAGAATGCATTAATTCTCACATGGAAAAGACAAAGAAGAGACTGCAATAGTTGGTCTATGAGGAGGAGGAGGAGACTTGCAATAGTTGATGGAAATGATGAAGATGGTGATTTACCATACCTTTGTCAAATCTGAAAATAAATTACCCGTGTAGGATAATTTCAACTTTCACTTTAATTATAGGTCTTTTCAATGTGTTTTTAAAGGTAAGAAAATTCCTTGAAAATATAATTAAAGTTTAACTTATGCCCAATTAAGGATAAACTTAATTATTACGGTATAAAAGAGAGGGTTATTACAACCAACTCCTCTTCAAGAAGCTGATGAGATTTGTTCAAGGATATCCTTAGGTTGAATTCTCCGTTCTTTGTCATCATTATGAAATCGGATCCTGCTCTGATACCAATTATGACTTGTGTAATTTGAGTACCTTAATCTAACTAAAGAGTATTTCTTTTGTGAGGAAAAGATTAAGACTTTAAGAACAATAATTGCCAAAACAATTTTCTTTATTGATTCTATTAGAGCTTACAACCTCAAGGCAAACACGCAGTTCTTAGTTCGTCTCTAAACTCTCCCAGATATTGCCTAAACTCTAAATCAACAAAGATGACCTCTTCGAATGAATAACACTTTCTAATCAATAATCTAAACTATTGATACTAAAGGCATAATCGCCGGGAACTAATCTATGAAGCTAGATAAAATTAATAAATAAAACAATAAATCGTAACTGAATATCCAGGATAACAAAGTAGCTCTAACAACCTAGATTATGAATCTAGGATATCTCTGGTAAATTTATCTTTCCCTTTATAGCAGCTTAAAGATATCTTTCCTCTTTGACGCGCTCGGTTGCCATCCTTGTCACTCGGTTCCCTTCATCGCGTCACTCCCTTCTATTGCTTGGAACTTTTATTACTCGGTTCCCTAACTCTATTACTCGGTTCCCTCTTTGTTGTAATCGGTTCCCTTCATTTTGGTGAAGCGCTTTGAGCGCTTTGCTTCTCGCTTGACTCGCTTCAGCTTCCTAACTTAAGCTTGTTAATCCATTTGCTCCAATTACCTAATTTGCTCGAAGGCCTATTACTATCCTGTAATAACTCACTCAAGGTACACATTAGTATATAAAGATGTTTGTTATCATCAAAATTGAGAGATCATAGGTTACAGATACTAATAGCTAGTTCCTATAATCAATATATGTAGTTGTATCACAAATGAGTCTCTCTTGAATGAAGCGACAACTAGCTCGTATAGATACACATCTCTGAATAGATAAGAATTTAATAAATGTGCGTTGACAGTTCAACACGCTTGATTTCTTTTCGTTCGACCCTGAAGGAGCCCTTAGTGTGAAATGAGAGTAGCTTGTAGTTTTGACGTTGTAGCTCCTACTTTACATTTCAACCTGCAATGATAATCAAGCTTTTGGTGTCCAACGAAGTGGTGGCTTCGAAGGAACGTTGGCACTAGCTATTCCTGAGCTAGAAGGTAGAACTTTCATTTTCACAGCTCGAGGAACACGTTCAGAATAGATTGGATAATCTAGATCAAGGGCTTGAGCTAGTCTATCTTTCGAAGGCATACCTTTTGACGCTTTTGTTTTGGCCTTCTTGTCTCGGGATTTGTAATTCTCAGCTTCCAATAAGCACGCCTAGTTAGAGCTTGAGCTTGAGCTTAAGCTTGAATCTGGACTTGGAACACCTTTGGCTATATTACTTGAGCAACCTGATCATAGTAGCAATTTATTTGTCCTTCATGATTCGGACTATAGAGAGAGTAAGAACCAATGCAAGAGCAATCTTCTCTGATACCAATTGTAGGATAGATGGTTTCTCTAAAAGAAAACTTGTAAACTTGTATAATCTTAAATGAAGTCAAGTAGCTATAGAAGCTATAGAGTTAGATTGCGGAATAGAGATTAGCTACAATTAAGTACAATTAAAATGATTGAAAATGCTTAGCTCGTGCAAAGATTTACCAAGGTGAGAACCCTAAGCTTCTAATAAGCCCGGGATAAAACTCACCACTAACTTGTATTAATTCAAAAGCAATTACACACTTAAGCTACTCCTAGCTTCTTGCAACTCTCTCTCGAAATACAAGTTTCGTTCAGCTCATACAAGTAATCTCTCTATATCAGGCTCCTAAGTGTTTTAGGCACTAGCTTTTCTCACATTGACTTAAGCTCTATGTAGCTTTCCTCTAGATTTCTCTCTAGCTTAATCGCTTTTTTCTCTTCGGTTCATGACGCTCAACTCATGCCTAAAAACACTCCAAAATGCACGTCTTATATGGTAATTCTAACTTACATCCCTTAAGCCAGCAATCATATATCTTGCTACATACGAAGAATGCCACCTCAGCGATCCGCATGATCATCTTCGCTCCGGAAATGCATCAACGTTCCAAATCGCTTTGTGCTTCTTCAGCTTGATCTTGTAGCTTCCACGTTGGCAATCTGTGTGCCTCATCGCTTCTCTTGATTTGTCCAGTTTGGCGATCCCCGTTTGTCCACTATCTAGAAGTAGAAATCCTAACAAACTCCCTGTTATTTCCATTTCCCTTAAGTTGTAGCTTCACCGGCCTTCCCTTCCTTGGACCAAATCCTCTAAGCGCACGCCTGCGATTCCACCCATGGACACACTTTAATCCTATTACTTGTATCTCCTCTTATTTTCTTTAGAAGCGCGATCCTCTAGCTTTGCAGCGACTCTCGCTCACTCAAACCTAGACCTCCTATCTTTTATTTCTTCACTTCAACCTTTATTACGTCTTGGCGAGATTCAGCTTTCCCCGCTAGACCTTTAGCTAGACCCTCAATGGCCACATCTAGTCCGCTTGTGCTTAAGCTACACTTAAAAACTCCTCGAGCTATACCTGGCTAGCTTATAACACACAAAGGACATCAAATACTTGAGTTGTTATCATCAAAACAAGCGTAATGGTTTAGCTAGTTCATTCCAGCTCTAGCCCAAACCAATAATTTTTATTCCCAAAACTTATTTTTTGATGCACAAATATTCTATGTCGTTTTCATTAACGGTTTTTATATGAAGCCTATTTAGATGCAAATATTTGAAACTTTATAAGTTTCTTCGAGATTTACTGGAATAGAATGTGTTGGGTCAAGCAAGTATTGCTTTACCTCAGTTTCTCAAGTTTTAATGATAACAAACACTTGCTTTTAACATCTACATTGAGTTTACTCAGTACAGGCACTTAGGAAGCGTATGGAGTGGAGCAGAGCACAGAAAGCAAGTCGCGATGATCAGGAGCAGGTCGCTATGCATGAACCAGAGGTCGCGACTATATACCGAAGGTCGCTTTACTGACAGAGAAGGTCGCGACGATCACAGACAAGTATTTGTCTAACATAAGATGTTGTAAAGTCTAAGCTGTAAAGACTTATCAACGACGAGCACTAGTGCCAAGCATAGAAGATAGTCGCGAAAGCCAATGGAAGGTCGCTGCAGACGATACACCATCAAAGCGACCACAAGACTATAAGACGAAGCGCTTTGCCTTCGGCACTTAGAAGATCGGAAGAGACTAGAGCGTGTCTCTCACGCTTTGCGTAGATCTGCTTAGATACGGAATGATATGAGTATCTAGCACAAACATTTATCTTTTAGCATAAGTTTTATTTTATTCTTTATTTTATATCTTCAATAACTAGAAGATTTGGTTGTTGCAATTCAGTTTAGATTCGATAGACCAGATGTTAGATGGTCTATATATATGAGAGATAGCATTTCGTCATGTGTTGGCGAGGTGTGACGAGCAGAGACTAAATTAGAGAGGAATTTAGTCGAAAGTGGCGTTGTAAACAAGTGAGAGAGAGTAGTATAGTTGCTTTAGAGATCTAGCTTACTTAGAAGTTTTATTGTGTATGAAACTAGACTGTAACTAGGATTGATAAGCAATATACGAGTTTGTTTGCAGAACATTGTGTCTTCAAGTTTATTTCTGCACATTAAAGATCCTTACGATCAACAAAGTTAACTTGAGACCACGAGGTCGCTGCCGTCGCGACCTAAGGAAAATCAACGATCCTACAATTGGTATCAGAGCAAGAACCGTTCTGTAATCAACCATGTCTTCCTCGACTCCAACTCACGGACAAACTCTCAACAAGCCACCTCTACTAAAAGAAGGCGAACTCGACTGGTGGATTGAAATGCACAAAACATGGATCAAGCAGATGGACGCTCAATGCTGGAACGTCGTCGAATTAGGAGATGAAGAAATCCCTCAAGATATCACCAGAAGCGCGATGGACGCTGCCTACTACAGGAAAATCGAAGTTAATGCCAAAGCTCGCCAGATGATCTTCGTCGGACTACATCGCCATGATGTTGACAAGGTAAAAAGTCTCCCTACTGCCAAGGAAATCTGGGATACAATCATAGTCATTCACAGAGGAAGTGAAGACATGAAGCACAACAGGAAATTCGTGTTACAACGCGAGTTTCATGCCTTCAGACAACTTGAGAATGAAAGCGTCCTTGATTGCCAGTCGCGATTCTTCGTGCTCACAGATAAGCTAACCGCTGCTGGCCACATCATCCCAGAGTATGAGAAGACACTCGCTGTCATACATGCTATGAGCGACAAGTTTGAAATGGCTAGGAGTATAGCCCTAATGTCTGAAGAAACCAAAGCTCTTCCAGTAGCCAAGATCTTTGGGAAGTTCTATGATCAAGAACAAGGCGACAAGCTGAGATCTTTGACAAGAGGAAGCGACACAAAACAAGTCGCTTTGAAGCTGTCAAAAGCTCTAGACAGGATGGAGAACCAAGAAGAAGAAGAAGATGATGATAAGGACGTAGTCTTGATGACCAAGATGGTCAAGCGATTCTTAAGAAACAAGAAAGCGACCTCACCCTCCTCATCTGACCCCCAACGCGACCTCAGCAACTACATCTGCTACAATTGCCAGCAAAAGGGACATCTAGCAAGAGACTGCACCAAGCCAAAGGTTGAGCAATCTGAAGAGAAGGCTCTCATGACCACTTCTGCATGGGGAGATGATGATGATGATGCAGACTTACATGAGGGGTTCACAGGCTTGTGTCTAATGGCTCAAGAACAGAATTCTGAAGACTCTGAGGTTCGAAGCGCTAAGGAACGATGGTATTTAGACAGTGGCTGCTCTTGCCACATGACAGGCTTCAAAGAAAATCTCAGCGACTTCCAAGCAATAGAAGGAGGCGACGTCTCCTTTGGAAACAAGAAAAAAGGTGGAATAGTTGGACAAGGAAGAATCCAGCTAAATTCGAAAATTGAGGTACAAACTGTTAATCTAGTTGAATGCTTAAAGTTTAATCTTCTTTCCATAGCTCAATTGTGTGATGAAGGCCCTAACAAGGTTACATTCACTACAAATGAATGTTATGTAAAGAACATCAATAAGGAAGTCATACTTAAGGGTAGAAGAGTTAATAACACATACTTATTTGATAGAACATATCTACCTGAAAGGCCTCTATGTCTTGCATCTATAGAAGAGAACTCTTATTTGTGGCATCAACGCTTAGGACATGCTAGTCTCCATCTTTTGCATAAGCTTGCCACACAGGACCTAGTTAGAGGATTACCTATTATCAGACCTCAGAACATGACGAGTTGTGCTGAATGTATGCAAGGTAAACAAGTTCGAAGCTCTTTCAAAGCTAAGAATGAAGTTACCTCTAAAAGGCCGCTCGAGTTGCTCCATATGGACCTTGCTGGACCCATGCGCGTCCAAAGTCCAGGAGGAGCTCGTTACATGTTTGTTATAGTAGATTATTACTCTAGGTTTACATGGGTTTTATTTCTTAGATCAAAACATGAAGTTTTTAATCGCTTCTCTGAGCTAGTACCTTTACTTGAGAACTCGCTTGCATCCCCACTACAAGCGATTCGTTCGGATCATGGTACAGAATTCGAAAATGGGGATATGCTAACATTTTGCAGAGACAAAGGGATAGATTACAATTTCTCAGCTCCAAGAACTCCTCAACAAAATGGGGTCGTAGAAAGGAAGAACAGAATGCTTGAAGATATGGCAAGAACTATGCTTATTTCAAGTGGTATTGCTCCTACATACTGGGCTGAGGCAATTAACACAGCATGCTACATAATCAACCGCGCCTTATTAAGACCCATCCTCAATAAGACTCCCTACGATATACTCAAAGGCCGGTCTCCTAGTATCGCTCATCTAAGGGTCTTTGGATGCAAATGTTTTGTTCACAATAATGGCAAGGATAATCTTGGCAAATTTGACGCCAGAAGTGATGAAGCAATATTCATGGGCTACAGCAGTTCAAGCAAAGCATACAAGGTGCTCAACAAGAGGACAAGAAGGATGGAGGAAAGTATTCACGTGGTATTTGATGAAAGGTCTACTCTCTCAACAACGCCTTTATCCCAGGATCCCTTTCCTGAGATATCCTCCACAATTGTTCCTGAAGTCGTTGTACCTTCGACGCTTAATCCTCACGCTCCCTCCTTTATTCCCTCAAGCGACCACAAAGATGATGATAGTGATGAAGATAATGACTCTCCACCAAAGCGACATGTTCCAATTACACCTCATATCACTCCTCAACAAGACAGCTCAGATGGCGAGACATCATCCATCACCAGCGAGTCACCCTTCATTGAAAATCTCCCAGAACTTGAAGAAATAGGTGACTTACAAGAGCCATCTGCATATGACTCATCCAACAACGATAGCTCTACAAGCAGTCCACGCGCTACCTCACCTACTGGCTCGCCAGTGCATCCCATGGTATCGCTTGACTCCCCAGCGACCTCAGCAATTCCAGAAACCACTATCGCGACTACCTCCACGTCGCTACCTGATATGGATGCACATCCTCCAGAGAAAATGATTACTCCACTTCATTCTGGGGTAAAGACTAGAGCCGCTTCATCAACTTACAATGCTCTAAGCGCGTTCGTCTCCATGATTGAACCAAAGAACATCAAGGAAGCCATACATGATCCAGACTGGATAGTTGCCATGCAAGAAGAACTTGGAGAATTCGAAAGGAATAAGGTCTGGAAGCTCGTGCCTATACCCTAAAATAAAACCATCATCGAGACTCGATGGGTGTTTAGGAACAAGCTGGATGACTCAGGTAACGTTGTGCGCAACAAAGCGCGACTTGTAGATCAAGGTTACAATCAACAAGAAGGAATAGACTATGATGAAACCTATGCTCCAGTTGCGTGCCTTGAAGCTATTCGTCTTCTGATCGCTTTCGCGTCTCACAAGGGTTTCAAGCTCTTCCAAATGGATGTTAAAACGGCCTTTCTCAACGGCACTCTCCAAGAAGAGGTTTATGTCAAGCAACCTCCAGGATTTGAAAGCACATCAAAGCCAGATCATGTATACTTCCTGGAGAAAGCGCTCTATGGACTCAAGCAAGCTCCTAGAGCATGCTATGACTGCTTATCAGAATTCCTCCTCAACAACAATTACGAGCGCGAGACTATTGATAAGACACTCTTCATTCAAGAGCACAAAGGCGACATCTTGGTTGTTCAGGTATATGTTGATGATATTATATTTGGTGCAACTAATATGGCTCTTGTAGATAAATTCAAGGAATGCATGAGTAGCCGCTTCAACATGAGCATGATAGGAGAGCTCAAATTTTTTTCTTGGACTTCAAGTGGTACAAAAGGCAGATGGAATCCAAATTCATCAAAAAAAATATTTAAGAGAAATGCTCAAGAAGTACAACATGGACTCCCCTCACTCTATGGACACTCCAGTATCCACATCAACCAAACAGGATGCCGATCTCCTTGGTCCTAAAACAGATGAAACAAGGTATAGAGGTATGGTAGGTTCGCTAATGTACTTAACTGCTTCTAGACCTGATATAGTCTATGCTGTAAGTTTGTGTGCTCATTTTCAATCCAATCCAAGAGAATCACATGTTAAGGTAATAAAGCGAATCTTTCGCTACCTAAAAGGGACCGATAACCTATGCCTTCGGTATCCTAAACATTGTGATTTCACTCTTGTTGGATACACTGACGCGGATTATGCAGGCTTTCTAGTAGACAGGAAAAGCACTTAGGGCATGGCTCAATTTCTAGGTCCTTGCTTAGTCTCATGGGGAACTAGGAAGCAAAACTCCATCTCTTTATCCACCACTGAAGCAGAGTATATCGCTGTTCCCTCCTGCTGCACTCAATTTCTATGGCTTAAGCAACAACTCACGGACTATGGTATCGCTTTAGGCACCTTAGAGATCAAATGTGACAACACAAGCATATTGACATTCGTCACCATTTTTTGCGAGATCATGTGGAAAAGAAGAACATTTCATTAACTCATTGTAGAACTGAAGAGCAAGTGGCGGATATCTTCACCAAAGCCTTGAACAAGGATCAATTTGTCAATCTAAGGATCCTTCTAGGAATGATCCCCTTCAAATAAGCGACCTAAGTCTGTAAGTTCCCTCTACTCTGACTAGAACTATCTGCTTATATATTGATATTGGGAACTTAGGACTCGCTTGAAATGACTGGCAAACTTTAGCATTAGCTTTAGTCTCTCGCATGCTCTGATTGATGCCTTTGTGAAATAATTAGGTGAATCTTCGCGACTTAATAGATCTTGCTAGAAATTATGGTCCTGCATGCTCTTCTTTGAAATCCTATGAACTTAATCACATTGATCGCTTCTTCGCCCATTACAAAGCCCAACGAGATATGATATGTGATTATACGGTGTCCCTAGCCTAATCTTGTGTAACGTTCCCTATGATCCTCATTGCTCACAACTGGGAATATCCACTTGATGTTAAAGTCCTACCCTAATTTACAAATTGCATATGCATATGTACTATTCTATGTGTTTTTGTCCTTCAATTCTAAATGTATGCATGTGTCTACCCCAACTAGGACTGAGAGTGAATAGTTTAGGACCTCTATGTTGCTAATTCTTAAACAGGTACGCGTGTTTTGGGTCCGTGGTGATATTGCTTGTGCTCTTTAGAGGTCGCTTCGCCACTACAGGGTATCGCAAACCATATTTCAGTCGCTACCATAGCGACCATACCTGGCATATCTTCAACAATGAGCGACGCTGCACCCACATACTGACTGAGCAGCTCACTCGCCGCCTTCGCGACCTTCATGATCCAGCAAAAGCTACACCACCTCCTTCCCCAATGAAGTTCAAAGCGACTTCCAGCAAGGGAAAAGGTAAAATGAACAAAGTCGCTGAAGACGCCTCTGTCTACCCCCTGCCAGGCTCTGAGCTGCCCATCGCACGCGATCTGATAGCCGCTTTCCTCCATCAGCAAGTCACGAACGAGAATCTGCTGCAGTCAAATAAGAACATTCTGGACGCGCTACTACCAATCAATAAAGATGGGTGCGCGACAAATAACCAGATCCAGTGCTATTCCAGTTTCTTTCCTCTGAGCAACGCCAAGCCTATGAAAAGGCATGGGCAGAGTAACACCATCACAGGAAGCACCAGCGCCTACATCTCCTGAGCAACAACAGGTCGCGCCAGCCTCGGAACACGCTGATCCTGTTGACGAAGAAGCAACTTAGTTGTCTTTTTCTTTTTCATGTTCCGAGTCCTTTTTAGTCGCTTCCTTAGGTTAATCTAGCCAGTAGCTTTTTGGGTGCGTAGTCAAAATGAATATATAAGTATGCTTTGATCGTTTTTCTCTACTTGCTCTATTATCTTGCCTAGTTATAACTTAGTTCCTTTCGCTTAGGCATCTTATCAATCATTCCTCTAGAGAGTAGATCATGATAGCCGCCTTAGTTCCCTAATCATATATATGCATGAGTTTTTCAATGATGTCAAAAGGGGGAATAGACCTGGCATACCGGTTGTTTAAGTCAGGGGGAACTATTACCATAAGAAGCAACCTATGGAAACACAAAGCGAGACTTGATCAAGGTACGGTGTTACTTATCACTGCTTCTCTAAAGATGTTCATACATTAGTAGATTCAATAGTTCGCTAAACATGTTGCCTTAAATATATGCCATGTCTTATATAGTTTGTCATCATTAAAAAGGGGGAAATTGTTGGGTCAAGCAAGTATTGCTTTACCTCAGTTTCTCAAGTTTTAATGATAACAAACACTTGCTTTTAACATCTACATTGAGTTTACTCAGTACAGGCACTTAGGAAGCGTATGGAGTGGAGCAGAGCACAGAAAGCAAGTCGCGATGATCAGGAGCAGGTCGCTATGCATGAACCAGAGGTCGCGACTATATACCGAAGGTCGCTTTACTGACAGAGAAGGTCGCGACGATCACAGAAAAGTATTTGTCTAACATAAGATGTTGTAAAGTCTAAGCTGTAAAGACTTATCAACGATGAGCACTAGTGCCAAGCATAGAAGATAGTCCCGAAAGCCAATGGAAGGTCGCTGCAGACGATACACCATCAAAGCGACCTCAAGACTATAAGACGAAGCGCTTTGCCTTCGGCACTTAGAAGATCGGAAGAGACTAGAGCGTGTCTCTCACGCTTTGCGTAGATCTGCTTAGATACAGAATGATATGAGTATCTAGCACAAACATTTATCTTTTAGCATAAGTTTTATTTTATTCTTTATTTTATATCTTCTATAACTAGAAGATTTGGTTGTTGCAATTCAATTTAGATTCGATTTAGTTAGTAGATTCGATAGACCAGATGTTAGATGGTCTATATATATGAGAGATAGCATTTCTTCATGTGTTGGTGAGGTGAGACGAGCAGAGACTAAATTAGAGAGAAATTTAGTCGAAAGTGGCGTTGTAAACAAGTGAGAGAGAGTAGTATAGTTGCTTTAGAGATCTAGCTTACTTAGAAGTTTTATTGTGTATGAAACTAGACTGTAACTAGGATTGATAAGCAATATACGAGTTTGTTTGCAGAACATTGTGTCTTCAAGTTTATTTCCGCACATTAAAGATCCTTACGATCAACAAAGTTAACTTGAGACCACGAGGTCACTGCCGTCGCGACCTAAGGAAAATCAACGATCCTACAGAATGCATCATTGATAATGTTTTTGTTCCTTTAGAAGAAAAAGACAAGCTCTTCCAAAGCTTTTGATAAGTTTGTCGCACCTGAAATCGTTTTGGCATTTGCTTCCAATCATCAGTTGTGTAGAATATCTTTACGCTTTAGTATTGTGTGGGTTGTGGCGCTACCTATTAGATTGGTCCTTCCCACTTGATACACTTTTATCCATGTTCATATCTTCAAACATAACACAAATACAATTAATAAACCAATCAAAAGTTCATTTTTAATACATCATGCTATAGTACGTCATAGTAAGTCAATGAAAATGATAGAACACTATAAGAAAACAAACAACACACGGATATAGGTTACATGATGTATTACATTAAAAATAACTTGTAATATTTAGTTGTTGTTCTTATTAATTTCAAATTCATCATCTATGATGAAGTTAGAAACATCCATGTTGGGTATAGGGGAAGCGTCATTAACATAATGAGTCTCCACGTTCTTCCCCTTATTTTTTTGGAAAGCCTGATACAACTCACCAGGTGTTTGGCAGTACGACACACCTTTTCCTAGTGACCTGCCATGCCAGATATATAGCAGATGGATTTGGACTTTTACAAAGGTCTCGTAGGACTATTTCAGACCATTTGCTTGTCATTTCCTTTTGATGAAGATACTTCAAGAGCATATTGTTTTCGATAATATCCTGTACCTCTACCACGTCCACCACCTCGACCATAGCTTCTTCCACGACCACAACCTCGACAACATCCACAACGCCGCCGTTTCTGCAATTAGCTTGATGCTCGATACCAACATTCAGTAATTATCCTTTTCCTCCTCAATTGCATTTCAATCTCCTGTTTTAATTTTCTTTCAGGAGGATTTTCGCCTATTAAGAATGAATAATAATCCATTTTTAATCGAGTTTTTCGTTTATCATTTTACTATTATAATTATCATTATAATTTTTTTTTTATAAACATTATAATTCTCATTATTTTAATTTAGAAAACTCTATTGTAGAAAACCAAAAATTAGGAACTTTGAAAACATTATTTTAAATTTTACTACTTACTCCTACTAAACAAACTTGAACTTGTATTATAAATTTATTTAATATTTTTTTGTTTTCTAAAAACATAAGTTTAAATATAGTTTCTCCTAACCTAAAGTTCTGACTTGTCTATTACTACTCTTTTGTAGGTCAACATTTATAAAATTCCTTGTGTCAGAAAAAGACTCTCTCCTTTGTCTCCGCGAATTCATCTTCAGGCCAAGCGTGAACAGGAGATTTTCGAAGCCAATTCAGAGGCTGTTTTGGAGTTATAATCTTCTTCATTCGACGTTCTACAAGAAATAAGTATTTCCTTACTTCAAACCTAACAAATCTATCCACACATTAGAAATTTCTGCCAAATTAGGTTTTTCATTTTTGGGAGTTTATTTGCAAAATCGTTTACTAGTTGAATTGGCTAGTAACATGTCTAATTAGATGAAATTTTGTGTAGCTATATGTCGAACTTGATGAATCGTGTGTTGCATGGAATTTAACTGGTGAAAGTTGAATTGAGGATGGTACCTAGGGTTTAATCGATTTATCTGGAACATTTGCCCGCCAGGCCTTGTGAATTT